>NW_021136753.1:0-223392 GCF_004193835.3 Ostrinia furnacalis | reverse complement strand
TTAATATAAATAAATAGAAATATCAGTAGTAGGTACATTCGATTCAGGAGCAGTTCACTGAATTTACCATGCATTCTTGTATAGTGTATCTTATAATGGGTATACAAAATTGCGTGGTATATTAAACAAGGTAGTGACGTGCTAATATCTAGACTTACAGATGGTGTCAAAGTAAATATTTAAACCAGATCGGTTGCGGGTTCGAATTCCCTTTGGACAAAATTAATGTTAGCATGATGAGTTCAAGCTTCTATTAATTCAGTCATAACTTTTATTACGTAACGTGAATTTAATTTTTATCATTTCATGCTATGCACCTAAGGATTGGAATGGGCATTGCATTGATATGCTGACATGCTAACTTAACTATTTTTTATGAATTGCGTACTGCAATTACTATAAAAATTAATCATAGTGAAAAGTGTTTTCAGATTTTTTATGACTTCTATTTTTATTTCCCCATAATATCTATAATAAAATTAAACATACTGAGGGTATAGTTTTTTAATATTTTCCATGAGAGCAGTTTATGTTTCTTTTTCAATCTAATAGCCGATGTTAGATAAGGAATAATGTGTTTTTTCCAGCTGAAAAAGCTATGTATCGTGCTATGAGTATGTACGAGTATGTTCGCGGTTTTTGCTTTGAAGTCGTACGTTAGGCCAGGCATACCTCGCGGGTGACACGGCGTGAATGGAGTACATTCGCACAGCTGTAGTTTTACCATTATTAACGTTTCGACAGGGTTTTTTGTTACAATGGTACATTAACTACAGTCAAATACTTAAAAGTATTTGTAAATAATGTGTTATTTTGACCGGCTACTTCGTACTTTTAAAAAGATTTTCAAATCAAATCATTTATTTGCATCACATGTGTGGTTTGACAGTTCTTTATGTTCCAGAACTAAGGTTAATTCTAACTTGATTCCAGGATGGCCATCATAAATTTGGTCCGTCTGAGTCTGAACCCAAAGGTTTACAACGAAAACCTGTCCTTTAAATGCGGATGGAGTCTTGTTGCTATGTCACAAGTGTGCTCCAACAATGTCAAATTCCTTAGCTCCCACTCTAGTCTGTTCTTCAAAGCAGGAGCCTCGCCAACATGTCGCAATGCTGTTGAAAGCGACAACGTTGCCGAATGTCCTTTTCGGCCATTGCCAAGCGCATGGCGGCACGTAGCAGCCATCCGTCAGTGTCAGCGGTGGTGCTGTGGTGGCCATTGGTTATCGGTTTTGCGAAATACGCCAAAAATAACGTCACCATTTTGATATCATGAAGAAACTATTTTACAAATATTTAGTTTTAATTTGTTGCACCAACGCCTCATGATTAGTTTGGCATTTATTAAATTACTGAAACATCACCATAATACATTATAAAGATTTGTAACTTTTTAAATTCTGTATTCGAAACGAGTTTTAGCAAATCAATAATATAATTCTATTTTATTCTATTCATGAACATTTATAAATATGAATACTTTAATTATGACCGGTTAAACTGTTGCTGCTAAGAATAAAAAAAAATGGTTTTCTCAGGTACTTGGGGACATTCCTTGTTAATTGAATGTCCCCGAGATATCAGAAGTAAAATTATTAAACGCGAGCGCAGATTCCGTTACAAATAAAAAAAGTTTTTAGAATGAAAAAATTGTCGTCCGACTGGAGCCGAGTCAGGGGAACGCATCTATTAATATCATAACTTAGTAATAACATGATCTTGTCACCGATACTACATGTAAGATATTACGGTATTACCGATAACCGGTATGCAGCCCTAGGTGTGAACGACCTCCGTCGGCATATGGGCGACAATGCCGTGACGTCATGAGGGCCGATATGGAACAAAAGCTATGGCGAATCGAACTCGACCGATTTGGGATGCTAGTTGGTAAGCATCACGTGGCCAGTGACGTCATGGAAGTTTTGGTTTGCCAAATGTGATGTTCTCGGTGATTTGTAAAAACCACCCTAAATCATTCCAACCACACAGTTTGACGGTACTGATGCATAGGGTTAATACGTATGGTTTGAATAAATCAAGGCACTACTTTAACCTAAGACTCAATCCACTGCTACGACAATCTAAACCTATCTGGTAATCACAAACCTACAGAGAGTGGAGAATATTCTACATTTCATTACGAATACAATAATGGTGACCACACCTTACACACGATTAATTATTTTTTAAAATCTGCTCTACATCTGTCACTACAGTTTTGTTCTCAAAATGCTTGCTAAGTGAGAGGGACAGATGGACTCAACACATGGAAGTCATCTTGCGGAGGCAAAGCAGTGCTCGCGTCAACTCTCGCTGACGGCGCGGCGCGCGCGCAGACGACACGGCGATCGCAGATAATTGTTATCGGCGACCATTAGCGCGGAAAACTCCGCTTTCTACCGGCCATCACACCAACAGGGTCGGTTTCTACTAGATAAAAATATATCTTACACTAATATTATTAAGAGGTAAAAATGTTTGTTTGTTTTTTACAAGAGGTAATCTCTGGAACTAATGATCAAGATCTGAAAATCATTTCCTCAATAGACAGCTGCTCTGTTCTCCAATGACGAAGATAAACAGTAATTGATCATTATTCTTATCGGACAATCGGGTTGATTCGACCCGCCAATTCCCTAATCAAACACCACAGTGATTTTATTTGTGTTGGCCGATCTATAACAAACATTAGTTCACGCAAGCGAAGCACGAAGATGCTTCCAATTAATAAAGGTGGAATGACCATCCATCATCATCATCAGTCCACTTCTATAGCCCTGCTTCAACGCATGCATGTCACTGAGCCCGTTTCTTGGCTATTAACTTCCGTTTACTTCTAACTACGATAAAATAATACTTCTAAATAATCAAATTTACGTTGATCAAAGACAGGAATCAAAAACTGAATACGAGTAACCGTTACCAAAACGGCACCCTTTCACAAAACTCATAGGATCTGGACACTACTTTCTCTGTTTCACTTTTCTATTTATCTAATCGGTGTATCTTTCATCGCTCTCTAGATGTCATGTTATCCACTTATTTAAATAAGCGGTGGTGAAAATAAAATTATAAAGTTTCTGTCTGCGGCGCGACCCCGATGCGCACGCGTCGGAGCGCACATTCACAACTTTTTACACGCCTCTTGCGTCTGTACTTTGGCGATCCGTGGTGCGGTGGGTGCACGGGTTGTATAAGACTTACCTACTCAAGTTCTAAACGATTGACCTCAGTTACGGACAATCTTTCATTACCTACTTGAGGAGATAACTCTACTCTGTGCTGTAAGATAATTCTGTCTTTCAGTTTTAAACTAAATGACAGCTATGGGCTGGTGTTCTGATTACTAATCTAAAACTGAGTCAGATTCATTTGATCTGCTTTCAGATATGAAAAACGTTTCCTTTTGCAAACAATATGTTACCGTAACCAGTGTGAAACAACTGTTTTAACGTATCAAATTACTATGAATGCAGCTGGACTTTCGTAAGAACACCAACGGGTCTCACTCTTAATCTGTGTCACATATTAATATTAGGACAAAAATAATTAATAATAAATAACTTCAAAAATATACGGAACCCCTGCCGCCTAATTGAAAGTCGCTCTTTTTGCTTTTTTATTTGTCTGTAGCTCCTTAATTAGCTCAAAACGCTCTCTTTCGGGGGCTAACGGTGCGGTGAGTTATCGTCCACAGTTCACCTCCGATACACCAGCCATGAGCCATGAGCCATACATGAGGGCTTAATTGCTATTTTCGTTGGCAACTATTTTTTGTACTTCAGAAGAGTACCGCTTTAGTGATACCGCATCAAACTATTGTCTTATCAGAACTAGGACACAGTAATAGTTACTATGTAAAAAATATCTGGTATTGCAAAATCTTTAAAATGAACACGAATTGAGGGAGGCCTATGTTCAGCCGTGGACGTCCTATGGCTGAAATGATGATGATGTGAACACAAATAGTCAAATGAAAAGAAATTCTGCTTACAGATTACAGCCATTGGAAATTACGAAGTAGCAAACTTATACGTACTTGTACATTTATAATATCCGGAAAACTGTTATAGGTTACCTACGTTATACAGGCTTATAATTTTGTTTGAATAGATACAGTACACGACACCAACCACCGATCAACTGACATACTTATAGCTTCCTACAACGCTGCTGTGCAGAAATTGTATGATAACGTCAATGTTTCGTAAAGGTCATTTAGGACTGATTATGTTTTTCATAATGGTTCATTATGGAAAACCTTGGGGGAGGCCTTTGTCCAGCAGTATACGTCATTTGGCTGAAACGAACATTGTTTTTCATAAAATAAACATCACATTGAAACAAAAATTGGATTACCAAATTAAAATAGTTTTTTAAAGGCATGTTTAGTTTTCTTAATTCTTGAAGTCGTTGTGAATGGTGCATGTACCCATAGTCCCACTACGTGTGTAAGTTCCTTCCCAAGTTCAATAACCATGATGAGTGCGGCCTAGCTGGTGACAAACGGTCGGCGGCGCCGCTGCTACGTGACGCGCCGCGGTGACGCCGGCCGGCTTTGTAACGTAGGCTTTGTCTGACTTGTTGGTTACTAACGCGACTGTGAGAAGGCTTTTACTTTGCTGCAGAAATGAGGTATTTAGTCTTTCATTACAGGCCCAGTTCTCAGAGTTTATGCATAAGAAGAAATGTCCAATGGTAGGCGTTTCATAAAATGGGAGATAGACCAATTCAAACGACTCGTTTTACTCAGTAGTAGAGCATTACTATTCCGCAAACCAACTCTAACGTTTTTGTCTCTGCTATATTAGAGGGTCGCCCTATGACTGAATGATGATGATAATTAATGATTCTGAGAGACGTCAGTGTCTAATTTTACTAAACACCCTTCAATATCATAATAGATCTCACATCGTTAAAGCAATATTAACACAAAGTAACAATATTGTTTGACAGCTCGCTTTATTTATAATATTAATTGCGATTGTTTGTTTAAACCTACGATTGCAATAATTTAATACATTCAATCGATGGTCATTAAATCAATAACTTGAGCACTTGATCACCTAGTCTCGGGAATTCAACACTTGGGAAATATGGATTAATGATAACCACGTTAAGTCGATTAATAACACGCAATCGGAATATTTGTCGCAATTAAATCTAGTTTTATACATGTTTGGTTTTCTTTCAATTTATAAAGGAGTAGTTCGCTAGCTCAGAGAAGTGTGGTATCGTTTGACACAAAAAGTTATATGATGTGCACAAACAATATGCATTGATTGATACAAGTATACGAGATAAAATAAATATTTACTATATTAGTCGAATAATGTGTAGGACTTGTACATTATTGCTTGTCTATAATTAAAGGTCCCTAGTTAACCGTCAGTTTAAAGCCCGTTTGGCTGTCAACGTCTGGTCTCTGGTCTTAATTGCTGTCAATATGAAACCTGATTGGTATTACATGCGTCAAGTAAATACTCATATTTGTATTTAAATAATGTTGCTCTCTGTTTATGCTTCAATTCCATATGAATTGGTAAGGTAACGTTAAAGCCATTAGGCGAACTTAATACCATAGTGCAGTTGGTATCAGTTATATTTTTCAACCGACTTCAAAAAAGGAGGAGGTTCTCAATTCGACCCGTATGTTTTTTTTTTCTATGTTTGTTACGCGATAACTCCGCCAATTATGAACTGATTTGAACAAATCTTTTTTCGGCGTATAGGTAATACCTCAAGGGTGGTCCCATTTAAATTTAATAATAGAAAAAACAACCCCCAAGGGTGGAAAATTGGGGATGAACTTTTTTATTCGCAATATCTCCGCCGATTATTACCTAATTTGAACGATTATTTTTTTGTTGAATAGGTATTATCAAAAGGGTGGTTTCATGCGAATTTGAAGAAAATATTTCACCCCCAAGTGTGGAAAATTGGGGATGAACTTTTTTATACGCAATATTTTTAATTTTTAGTTTTTTTTTGTGTTCACGCATTTGAAGTCGGTTTTATTTTTAAAAAAAGTTAATTATTTATTTGAAATCTTTATTGCACACACAGAACCACGGGCCACAACAAAAGGCGAACTTAATGACATGTAACATTCTTTACCAGCTAACCTTTCTTTAGGCAAACAGATAATTTGAGTAGATAAACTTAGGCCTAAACATTTTTTTTAATAAATTCATAACCGATTCGATAGGCTTCTACTGGTCGGCGCCGGCGTACTAGGCCAATAACAGGTGGAATGCCAGCGAGGTGCAGCGAGGCTGCGCGCGCCATATTTCACTGTGAAGGCTCAATGCTAACTGGCTGCCTATGCTCCTCTTTGTCTATACACTCACTGTTTCCAGAATACTTTGTTGGTAGGCAATATCAAATGAAATAATTTTATAGCAACAGATACTTCTATGCAACTGCTAGCACCAGAGGTCGCGGGTTCGATCCCCACACAAAACAAATATTTACCTGCGTAAACGTCATGTTGATTATGACGTGTTTTCTTTGTAAATATAATGTGTATGTTTTATTTAAAAAAGCACTTAAGTATGTATAAATACCCATTGACTGGCACCAGTCATAGTTACAAGCCTTGCTTAGTTTTAGCATATTAATGATATTAATTTCTTACTTTGGGACTAGATAGCGCTGTGTGAAATTGTCCAAAAATAATAAAAGTTTAAGATTAAGCTGGTGTTGCGCTATGTAAAATGTCCTTAAACATTTATTTAAATTATAATATATATATGTACCTATTTTATTCACCGGCTATGCAAAATGTTGCGTTATAAATATTGATTTATTCTAAGACATCATAGCATAAATCACGTTTATGGCCAAAAACCTTAACAATATTTTTTATTTTAACAATGGAATTAATATTAGATGACAGAATCTAATGGAATTAAAATTCATTTCAGATGATTCAGAAGGCTACATATACATATTATGTACAAAGCGTAATTTTGTTAACTAAACATTAAATGTAAGCATGCATTCAAATGTTTGTACATGTAAATGTGTATTTTGTTCAGTAAAGGTAGATGCGTAACTGGTTGTAATCAGCGGCCGCGTATCAGCGGGTCATGTTTCCCGCGAAGCCTCAATGCCAACAGCCGCTACCGTGCGCCTGCGCGTGATACGTGCGCGAGAGTGTAATTGATACATGCGTAGTAGAACCTTTTGCTCTGGGTATTGTTGGAAGCATTCAAAATTGTGAAGTTATTTAATACATTTTGCTAATGATTAACTATTTTTGATAATTTCACTGTTTGATGCAGTGATACCTAAACGCAAAAAAATCCTATTTAATTTTTGAAAAAAAAAAAATAGCGTTCTATTACTTTTATCAAATTCATTCACATTCTACGTTAAAAAATTGCATACAGCCTTATTGATATTACATCAAACATAAAGTCATTTGAAAATTATACGTAGCATTTAATGTATTCGTTAATGTATATTAATGTTAGCGTAGCGAAATGTAACATTTCACATCGACGTAGTACTGTAGCAGCGCTGCTACGAAATTCAGCCGCGCTCCTGAAATAGACATCAACGCGGTACTGGCCTTTGGTAAAAGCTACGAATTGCAGTCAAGCTGTGGACTCAAATAAACTAAAGTGTAAAGGTAAGAGTATTTAATCTAATTCGTCGGCCGTTTAGTGTAGTGGTTCGGAATGGACTACTATTCCGAGGGACGGGTTCGATTCCCGGCCGGGCAGAAATTGTAATGATGAATTTTAATTTCTGTGATGGGGCTGGGTGTTACTATGTATAATATGTTTTTATTTACAAAAAAAAAAGTATTTAGGTTATATCCGTTGTCTAGTACCCGTTGTGTAATGCGATGCCAGTCCGACATGAAAAGTAAAAAATCGGCAAAGCAAGTCAGAAAGTTTGCAGAGGGCCGTATTTTAATCGCGTCAATCAAGTATTGAATAAGTTTCATTAAGAAACTATCGGTTCGCTTTATGTATAATCTAAAAAATACATAGGTATTGATGTCACTGTTACGACTTATTCTAACATGGATAAAAATATAGCATAGGAAGATACCTACTTTCATTAGTATATCACTTAGCGAAGTAAAGTAGTATCTAGTACTTTAATAATAATACCTTTGCACATTCCAACTAGTAGTACTTGTAATCGCAGTCATCCGTTATCTCCGGGATATCTCTTAGATACGGAGGACGCCACTAACGAGTCGGTATCTGTCCACCGGCCACAATTACGCCGTAATAATAAATTATTGCCATTCGCAGCGCATCTGGTGCTACGCAACAATCAGCCTTATATAGCGATGTTAATCAAAGATGCGTGTAAACAAACGGTGACAGATTTCTGGATGGAAGATAATTATAGTGCGACAATTGTGCGCAGGCAATTGAATGGATTTATAGTTTATTTACGGGTTTGAAGCAGCTTCTGATTGCGCGTTTGTCACAGAAATTGAAATAAACTCCGTTTCCATCAACACTAGATAAGAATGCGCCATTTTATACATTTATCTGTAGGTTAGGTAGGTAGGTAGGTTAGGTATATTTAAAATTGAATATTACCTTATATTGCAAGTTTTCTACTGTACACAAGATGTCACAACACAAAAAGGAATCTATAATTTTAATTTAAAATGTGACCAAATCAATGCGTGTGATTTTCAATATAGAAACAGCCTATCTTGTACCTTTACCCTGCCATAACAACAAACTTGATCTACATCAGGTATAATAACTATATTATATTTTATCAGAATAATAATATAAGACTCGTGACTGCCCCCTCACGTTGCTGCGTTGTCTGACATTTGCTTGTTTGTTTATTTCAATTATTTATTATATTTATCGACGCAGATATCGATCTTTATTATTTATTGAGATAATTGTGAACTGGGGAATTTACTGCGGCTATTAAATTGCAGTGGAAAATGATAAGAACAGTAGCCAAGATACAATGAGGTAAACTTCTATGTAGCCACGAGCTTTGAAATCCTTATTATGCCTATAAAATACAATACATGGCATCTTAAATTAGTTGTTACAAATGTTTTTTAAAAATCAAATGTAAGGCCTAGTGTATATTCGACTGTAACGTAATTGCATCTAGTGCATAGTTGTATTTTACTATTGAGATGAATATTAGGTGTAGAGCTACGGATTACATAAGTATTCAAAAGGCATTCCAAATCATCGATTTACTTTTAATCATAATAATACCCATTCCGAGACCGTAAACATAGAACACTATTTTCTAAAGGACTGTCTAAGTTAAAGGTTTATTGAATTTAATAATATTCTATATCTACTGTCTAAGTAAAGAAAGTGCAGGTTATTACACTGAGCCAAAAAGCTTTACTACATCCTCCTTTAATAGAAATAAAATAATACTACAAAATATCTTAAATTCAATAACGTACCGTCTAATAGCTTACAGTTAAACCCACAAGTGATTATCACCCTTCTGGGGTTTCGAAGATTTCATCTCTAATGACATTTGAAATCAATAAGATCTATATTGTAGCCACCAAATGATCCCAATATCCACCCATTTTGACGATAAGGTAACGGATCACTCATTGATTATGGGGTTTATTCTTTGTTTACCCAGGCTACTAATATCGTTATAAATCAACCACCTCATATAATGAGGATGGTTTCAATTGTATTTTGCTTCAAATGTAAAGATTCTGTTAAACTAACAATACCAAATTTTATTTGATATATCAATAGTACTATCAAGTACTCGTATTTGCAATAATTAGATTCTTTAAATGTACAGTCAACAGTAATATTATGTGATTATTCATTATAGGGGAGAGTTCGGTATATTGTACCGCCGGGTAAATTGTACCACCCTCATATTTTGTTAAGTTTTTATTGAATGGCTGTAATTGCAACACTCAGCGATACACAACTAAAATCAATTAATATCGGCCATGTGGTTTTTGCCGTGACAACAAACACGTGTGTTTTATTTTGAAAAGTATTTTTTCATTGTTTTCAAGTAACTTTTGACAATACATGTTTAGTTTGTAATTTTGTTAAATTTAATCACAGGGTGTTTCTAATATATTATTTAGAAGCGTAAGTTAGTGCGGATTACAATTATTTGAAACATTTTTCGGCATTTATAAGCTATATTTTTTACCGATTTTTTAAAAGCACTATCACCTAGTCGGCTAAATTGTACCACATCAAGTTGTATGGATCTTTACCAAAGGATTTTAAAATTTTTTTTAGTTAATAATATTTTGAAGTTTTATTAGCGTAGTTATTAGGGTGGTCCTTATTTTTCGACTTTTGAATTATCCCCGGGGCACTTTCTCATTCGATTATATACCTCTAAATATGAAATTAGTTTTTTTTGTTTTTTTTTTTGGTTAAGATTTAGAGGTCGCTACCAGCTGTCAAAATATTTACAAAAGCTTTGAAGATCTTAAATCATGGTTTCATAAATGTTTTATTTAAGTGTTTATATCACATTTTACGTGCAAATGAACATCGCATAGATAGAATAGACAATCGCTTCTTGTCCCCTTCTCCCCTCAACCCCTCTTCTATACCGACTATGGTACCGACGCGTCGAGATACTAACAAGTAAACTCTTATATCTTAAAAATAATTGATTCAAATATTGTACATTGTACATAATATCTTAGTTCATAGCAACAACAATAATTTTGTAATATTTTTATTTGGCTTTGGCTTTAAAAATAAATTAATCTAACAAATACAGATTTTGTTTTTTCTTAAAATTCAAACCTTGGTAGCGACCCCTAAATGTCTTTTAAAAATTAAAAAAAAAATAATGAAAGACTTTCATATGGTATATATTCAAATTACGTGGTGCCCCGCAAAATATAAGAAAAAAATTTTTTTTCGTAAGAATAAGGACCACCCTAGTAGTTATGTTTGAATAACAATAAATGAAAGCAAAAGACTGGCAAAGTAGATTAGTTACAAGTGTGCGTTACGATAATTGGAATTACAAAACTTGTACTCAAAATCATGATAACGTGTAAAACAATATCGATTGTCTATGTTATTAACTACTGTTCCTTTTCGTTTCCTAATTTGTTAAGAATGTATCGTATAATATTTTGCCATAGTTTTTTTATAGGCTTGAAATTGATTGAAATCCAATTTAGTAACCCTGTGGTACAAATTATCGAACCGGTTGGCTAAATTGGACCGAAGCTCTGAACTCGTACTTTGTTGATTTGTGATAAATTTACAACAATCATGTTAATTAATACTTATGAAATAGTAAGTTGAATAATGTATCTTTTATTATATACCATGGACATTAGCAAAAACAAAAGAAAACTATGTGTAAAATGGGATTGAAAAAAACTGGTCCAAATTAGCGGACTCTCCCTTAATATTTTTGTTGCATCATAAGATACTACAATATTTAGCTTGATTATTATTGTCTGTGCAACATTACATTTTGTTATGTGTACAGACGACGGCACGTCAACGTAACCACTGTGGGTTCTTGTGAAGTTGTATTTCGGCGAGTTTGCAACATTGAATGTGCTGTCGTATGTAAGTACATCAAAACAGACTAGTGCTTGATTGAATTCATAAAAAGGGGTAATTTAGTGTTTCGACAAAACTGTCTTCAGCTCAGTGAACAGTGTTATTCTCTGGCACAGTGGCGTTGGTGCGATGGGCAGATTCATCAGCGCTGATCGATCACTGTTGTGACAGCGGCTCAGCGCTGCGGCCGCGCATTGTTCGAGGTTTATAAGGGTGTCCGCAATATTGCTACAGGATATACGAAAGAATTAAGTACGAGGATGAGGTACTTTGGTACTTTTAAAAGAAAATTTTAGGAAAAACTGAAGAATACTTACGTTTGAACAGTTTCAGTATGGAATATTGGTAGGAAATGAAATTATTCTTCAGTTAAAAGATATCCAATGATTGAAAAATTAACCCTTAACTGACTTCTTATCTCCTCAAAATAATAGCTTACTTCGAGTTATTGTTCATGCGTGATCAACACTCATGAGCTGAAGTGAAAATAAACGTTGATATTAATGTAATATTGTTACACGTACGAGTACTAATAACGTACGCTACACACGACATTTAATTTTTTCAATGAAATATTTATCTTTTTTGGCAACAATCATGTACAGAATATATTAACACAATGAATCTAAATTGTTTATTTTATGAAGTTAAAATGTAGTTACAATGTAATTAATTAATTAATGACAGACTTGTAGACAAATTATACTCTTAAATCCATAAAAAATGGACAGACACAATTCCAATTTTATCTTGTTTTCAGTGAAATAGTAGTATTTTCATCAAACAAAATTTATTTGTATTACTTCTCTGCGTGATTGTTTTTGCTAAGTAACAATGCCGTATCTGTCACCCTTCCTACGTGCGTGTACATTGTATTGAGCAGTAGGGCAGGACTCAAAAAGAGGGTAATTCCATTGTGCAGCGACACCTCAACGATTGATGGCGCAGGATTACTGATAACGGCTTGATAGTGGACTTTCGCTTAAGCTTATGAATTTTGGAAGAAATATACGATTCATTGAGCACTAATATAAATACAACGTAAATATAAACGCGGGAAAACTATGAGAGAGATAATAAATAAACAAATTAAATCTGTCGAATGCAGTGAACGAAACATTATTACGTAAATCGATAAAAAAATAATTAATTTTATAAAATAGGTATCGAAGATATTTCAGTCTTCAAACCTAAAATAAAGCACAGAAAGTAAACAACGTTGGGTTAAAGGACTCAAGCTTGTAGTGGGTCATTCCATCGTTTCGGGTGTTACGTTCGTACACACATATTTAACAATTTTATGTATTTTGAAATAGTATTTTAATAATGTTAGTGTCTTAATCTGTCCGTTTTTAGTTGTTTTATCTAAATAATAAAGTTTGTACAGCTTACGATGTAGGATAACGAAAATATGAGTCGAAAAGTGTGCGTTTCGGGCGTTACGAGATTTTGCCTCTATGTTCTGACTGTTGTTGCATTTACTCGAAATTTAGCGAATTTTCTTAAGGAATCATACCTAAAACTTACAGGACTTCGAAAGTATGAAATTTACAAACCATATAACATGCAATCACTGTAAGATAAAACGTTTTACTATTTTTTTATAAATTTTTTCTTTGTTTCGGGTGTTACAATGGTTCTGTTTCGGGTGTTACGAGTACGAAAATTCATCGCGTTTTATAGATAAAATCGGTGTTTTATTAGTCTCTAGGTACTAAGAAATAAGGAGTACAACAAATAAACACAAATAGAGCGAATTCTGGTTTGAAATTACGAAGCAGCTTTTTTTAAAAAATATACAAAGTTCAAGTTTAATTTTTCCTCAGCATTTAGATTTTTCTATTGTTTTTGGCTTGAAATAGCATTACTTTGATTTCTAATTACGATATTTATTGGAAATGTCAAACATCGAGACGTTTCAGCAATACCTTGATTTTAGTGTTAATGCGACATTTTAAAAAAGTCTGAAATAGAGAAATATGACTCCTTTTCCGATGCAAGCGCTAGTGGGAGGTCGAAGGACCCTCACAGTAATACTTTTTGACTTCTCCAAGCAATATACACACATTATCGACATAAAATAAAAATGTAATACCCGAAACGTTTCGGGTGTTACAGTTTTTAATCAAGAAAAAAACATAATAAATTAGTATCATGTT
Organism: Ostrinia furnacalis; assembly: GCF_004193835.3. NCBI lineage: Eukaryota > Metazoa > Arthropoda > Insecta > Lepidoptera > Crambidae > Ostrinia > Ostrinia furnacalis. The sequence goes on along the minus strand of NW_021136753.1, from coordinate 209,679 downwards.
CAGATATTAGTTAGTATTTGAAATCATTACTACCATGACCTTACTTTTACCAAATATTGTTACCCTAATCCATTTGTAAGGTACAATAATAAAACAAATACCTGTTTTTTTGTTTCGGGTGTTACATCGCCGAAGTAACAAGAAAACACACTTAAAACTTGATGATTATCAATTTTTTTGGGACTAAGACGCTATTTACCAATACTATGATAAATATCCTCAAATCATACGGTTCACAGATTGATAGTTTTTTTTAAATAGTATTACCAATAATTAGAGAGAAAATGATCATTCAGACAGTTGACTTAAGTATAGACTTTGAAGACTAATAACTTAAAAATTACTTGTTTCTTTCAGATTTTTTTGGTTGCACATTATAATTTGGAATGTTTACTTTCAAAATTCATCATATTTAATGCGAAAAGAACGTATTTAGTTTTTCACCCTCGGTAACATTTGTCATGGAATGACCCTAGTCTTAATAATGATGGACAAAGTTATTAAACATGAAGACACTGGCCTTTTATGTGGAGACTGCACTTACCTGTAACAAAAAAAAAAAATATTTACTCACTCACTCATCACGAAATCTCAGAAACTACAAGTGCTAGGAGTCTCAAATTTTGCATAGGGGTTTCTTTTAGAACGTAGGTGCTCACTAAGACGGGATTTTGCAATATTCAACCCCTAAGGACCAATACGAGATCAAACGGGATTCACACGTACGAAGTCGCGGGCGGCCGCTAGTTATCCATAAAATAAACTTTTAGTCAGAATCAAAAGCTAAGGCAGCAGAAAATTTTAGCGCAAGTACCTTATAGTTTGAGGTAATTAATTTCCACCGCATCTGTGTATGCCAATGTGCACTTACCATAATATTTGACAGCTAATAATTTTGAAGAGTATTCAAAATAAATAAATGAATAATTATAATTGTTTCGCTAGTAGCGTGTTGACTGTTTAGTGGCTAACTATTATCGTGATCATGAGGAGTTAAGCGTTCTCGCAGCACTGTCCCCACGTTAACGCATCGTTCAGCCATTTCACTGAACGAAGAACAATGGTCACGCGAGTTAGATATAAAATTCGCGACGTTTCAGACTATTGACTGTGGAATGATCTAAATGACGCTTAAAACGGATGTTTATGAACGTGATAAATATATTATTATTGTTTCTGTCAACTATTGTAAATTCAAAGTCGTAAACAGGTGTTTTAAAGAGTCATTATTTTTTCTCTGTCTCTAGTCTTATTCCTATTTTATTGGTCAGGCATATCCATGAGAGGAGTCATCTTGATTGCCTTAAATTTTCATTAATAGAAGAGTCTAAGTTTACACTGCTAGTTAACTAAATCCGCGAAAGGGAATCAAAACTAGATACAGATTTTTTATACTGTGAAAATTGTGAAATTATTTAACAAAAGTGATTTTTGTAATTTTAAATATACAATAGTTTTCCAGGGTTCCAGACCCTGGAAAACTATTTTATGTTTAACCGATTGAGTCCCAGACGGCATTAATTAATGTCATAACAATTGATTTTCTATTGTGTCTAGATTCGCGGAGCTTGAAGGATTAAAATGTAAGAGTTGAACGAATAGCGTGTGACAATTTGCAATTGTTAATGTCAAGATGTTCATTAAATTGCAGACGCATTCATGTTCGTAATTTAATTAAGGTAACAATGTAAAAAAGTTTACAATTTTTGGCGGCCTGCTTTGTGCTTAGAAATATTTTTACAAATGTGCGTAAGGAATGCTCGTAAATAACAAAGCTAACAGTTAAAATATAATTAAGGCATCTTAATGTGAATTTGTTTATACCAAGTCGTTTCCCACAGCGTACATCAGAGTTGCTTTTTTTTTATTTAATTATAATAGCAGTAAAATGTTAACCAATATTACAATAGATTTAAATTATATTTTTGCTATTTAACATAGGAAATAATTATACTGTCACATGCAAAACTTCGACTATAAAAGGTTGCCCGGAAATACCATAAATTGGAGGTCCGATTAAATATTTAATCGTCATCATCGAGTATAAAACTCGTTTATCAGGAATCGATTGCAAGAAACGCATCGTGCTATTCGCATAAATCTCGCAGTTTCGCTAACAGTTTAATGCATTTAGATGTAAGGCCCCCAGCAAACTATTTCTGAGATGAGGAAAACAATCATTATCGTTTTATATCTTGAATATGTTATGACATTCAAATAAAAAATACAATACTATTATATCGAAGATACATTCACGTGAAAAACCGCAAATAGGTATCGGGTCATTATTTATCATAATTTTTCAATGTGATTTTTACTGGTTTTGTGATTTATGGTGCAGGAAGATAATATCTCGTATTTACAAATTTCAACGAACAAAAAAATATTATAATATTTTCAAAATAATTAAGTTTATTAGCGATATACGAAATCACGTCGCTCTACGCCATCATAACGCATAGTGTGACCCCAGCCTTAGTCGTAGGCTGACATTGGGTGACCTTTCGAAGTGGCCCAATAGGTCAGGCGACCGATTAAGAGATTATGTATGGTCTGTATCCGGGTGCTTCTCGAAATTTTTCCATCGTGCTTATTTTATTCTGCAGTTTGATTGGGATGTCGCCTATACTTTGTAACGATCCGAGCTAAACGAGTTTTTAGAAATTGCCTAAGCATAATTAACAGGGTGTCATTCAATTTACGCAAGTCATCAAAGAGAGTCACTCTGCGGCTCAATAAGAATAACTTTCTACCAAAATCTGAAAACTTTTCCCATTCAACTTTAATAGTTGCTGAGTCAGAAGCAGGAAATTTTCGGTCTGATGTCTACTCATGATTTTTTACTTTCTACTCATAATAGTTCTTTTAATGATTATTCTGTAAACTGTGCATAATTTAAAACAAAATACATCAGATATTAAGGCCCATATTTGCACATGCCTCGTATTGATGTAGGCAGCTGCACATTTATTGAAAGCTATTAAGTTTCAAATGTGCATAGTACCTACTTAAAGGCAAACCATTGATCAAATCAAATCAAATCAAAATTCATTTATTTGCTTGATAAGCGGTACACAGCAGATGTCCATATAAAAATAGTTCGCACAAATCACCACAACTGGCATGCAAATAGCTTACAACTACTTAATCTACGCAATTTAATAGATACATGCAACAAAACAGGAAACATGTGGGTACATACTACTGAAACTTAAAAGCATCAAAGTATTCCTTAATGGTGTAAAAACCCTTCCCAATCAGCCATTATTTTAATTTATGATGATAGTTGGAACAACAAATTATTTAAATTATTATACGTATCTAAAAAAATACTGAATAAAATTAAAAACATTGTCACCATTCGGGTCTCGCAGGGGCTCTACCATAGCTAGAAGTACAAAATGTAGGATTACACATATTGTAAACAATTGCCAAGAAATAAAATTATGTTGTTTCGTCTACGCACCTAAACAAAACACTAACTACGTTTATGCCGAGTTTGCTTCAAGGATAAAGCATTAGGAAGTGCTCAATGATTTATTGGCAGCGTGTTCCTTGATGATATATCAAGTAAGAAGCGTCAGGCCCCGAGTTAAACAACGTAGTTTTATTTAATTGTAGCACTTTGAATGCGGATATTAAATAAATAGCACGTGAAACAACTTTTTTGCGACCTAAGCCAGAAAATATTATATTTGATCACAATCAATAATATTATGTACTATAATGAATATAAACAAAGCCCGGGGCCTTACTAGTGTAAACCAGTTGCGCTCATAGCAGCAGTAACAGTAGCGCGGGCGCATCCTTGACGTGACGTCACACTGATAGTTGCCAAGGCGTTTCCTACACTATACTTACTTAAATAAGGCTTAGCACACATCGCTTTTACACTATCTAACACATTAATATCGTATTATCAGGAGTGTCAACTTTTTTGTTTCTCATGACTCGTTAAATGTTTTTTATGTGTATATTTTTTCCTTAATAATTTTATATTACATTATATAAAATAATATTTTAGGGACTTACGTCAATATCAAAGATTTGTATGCAAATCTGTAATAACCACACTACGCCGTATATACTAATAGGTCACGCTAGCTAATGCAACGCGTTTTCTCTCATAGTTCAAAGTGCAAATTTAAAATACCAGATATTTCGGTATACCGTTAATTGATAGGTTGTAAATTTTATCAAATCGCAGAAGTGTCCTTGGGTCATTGCAAGTTATGCAAATAGCCGGTGAGAGGCGTCGAAATGCTTCCTTAAGCGTCACGTTGTCTGTGGTATGCCTACTTGAAAGATACTAATGGTATTGTTAACTCCTCGTACATAAAGTTGACTATTTTACTATACATATTTATTATTACTTGACATTGTTAAAGTCAAATGTTAGTTAGTCATGTAACATGATTGGCCTTGATAAAAAAAATTCAACATACTGAATGCATTGGGTTATTTGTAAAACTAGCCATTTATATCATGCTTCTCAATCTGGACTGTTACTTAGCTTTACTATTAGTTTTTTTTACAGAGATAACTTGGCATTGTCATTCTCACTAAAATGTCTCTGGGGTGGTGGCGTAGTGAGGCGGGTCGTTACATTCCCTCTAATATGGTCGAGTGAAGCGATGGCTAGTTCACTCGTCATGTCTGTGAACAGGCGCTGCTTTCGGGGACTGGTCAATCCAAGTTATTCAAATTTATGTATGCGAGTCATTTCTACTAGTACCTTAATATGTAAGTCTAGATATTAGCACGTCACTACCTTGTTTAATATACCACGCAATCTTGTATACCTACCCATTCTTATGATACACCATACAAGAATGCATGGTAAATTCAGTGAACTGCTCCTGAATCGAATGTACCTACTACTACTATTTCTATTTATTTATATTAACCGGCAGACAGTGGTGACTGAGTTTGTTGCGGCGCTTCTTCTCAGCACTTGCCAAATGTTGGTCTCGAAGCGCTGGTAGGGTAAAAAGATTATGAGACATGTAGAGGCTCCTTAAGAGCATATTTTATGACGATTTGTAAGAACTATTTATTAGTCTAAACAAATAAAGAAATTTTTGACTTTTGACTTTGACTTTGACTATATTTTTGTCACAGTTAGGTTGTCCTTAATTCGAATATGTACCTATATTATTTTTAATTTTATTTAATTATAAATTCTGGTGTAGCAATTTTCTTATAATTAACTAAGTATGAGTCCTAAGCCTTACTAACCTAACAAAAGGAAGCTAGCAGCGGTTCTGCGTGCGATAGCGTTTCCTTCTCGATAGGCCCAAGCGCCGCCTGGCGACCACACGTCGATATAGCGCTTCCGTACACCGCGATGTTTAGTTTTAATGCCCCTACAGGCATTAACTAATTGCTATAAACGATAATGGCCGTAGCGATGTAAATAAAATGGATACTTTAAAGAATTCCTTAGTTTAACCATACCACTGAGGTATGAAGGAAATTAATTAGTTTTCTGGAGAATAACATAGGTAAACACAATTATTTTAGAAGATGCGTAAAGTTTCTTGGAGTCCTGGCAGGAGATGATTGTCTCATCTAGGGTTGCCAGGCGTCCGGCTTTAGCCGGACATGTTTGGCTTTTTAGGGACTTGTCCGGCCAAAAATTGCCTTGTCCGGCCTGTCCGGCTTTTGTTAGGCTTTTTATTTGGTTGCCGCGCCAGGCGAAAGTCGAGCCACAGAATCATGTGAAGCGCACGCATCAGGATGTTGGTTAGGCCGTCACATGTCCGGCTTTTAGGGTAAAATGTCCGGCCAAATGAAGCACAAAGTCCGTCTCGGCTTTTGTGATTTTTCAGAGAACTTTACATCTAAGGTACAGCTACAGCTTTTTTACAGACATTAATATTGGACTGCGTTGTTTGTAAAAGAACATAGAAATAAGAAAATGTTTAATCTATAAAATAAACTTTTAAATCGTTTCTCTTATAAATTAAGTTTCCGATATGCAACGGGCTTTCCTTAATAAACCGAAACCGATTGTGATAAATTGTCAAATAAGCAGCACTAATAACTGTGTTTAAGTCTACAAAGTATTAATACTTTTTGATATTTATTACCCGAGCATATCCCCATAACATTAACTTATCAATCAACATCATGCGAGACGTCCCGCGTCCGCCGGGGTCATTACTACGGAACCCGCACGTGGGAATTAAAGTCAAAACAATAGCGAGATATCGTCGAGATAACGCGGACGTGTGTACGCGGCGTTAGATGTATTTGGCGGGATTTTTTGTTTTTTTAGTGATGTGTCTTTGAAACTGAATGCTATTTCCGTGGCGCATAGTTTCTTGTTGATAAAACAACTACTTCTTCCAACAAGGTCACGTCTTTAGAAATTTTGAAACGGTTAGGTACTCTGAGGTAGTTAAATTATTTTACCTACACAATCAGAAGTAAGTACACTTCGCGACGCCCATGTTTAATCAACTTAAGAGGGCATTTACCACATAATATCTTCAAACACTTATCTGTTAAACAACACCACACCAATTGACAGTCTCAAAGATGGAGATAGGATCTTCGGTCTTATTTTACGAGGTATCAACTAAACGAACGACTGTCGTTGGAGCTGTCTTCTAGCACCAGAAAGAACTTTGAGTAGTCGACAGTTATCGGTATTGATAAACATTCGGTAAATGTTAAGTTACCCTTGAAAAGGCCTTAGAAACTTATCTGCAAAGTGCACTATCGCCAGATTGCGCTCCAAACGTATCGCCGATCAGAATGCGCCCAATTCGTTCGCGTTTTAATTGCTACTCTTACGTAAGGAAATTTATAGACGGCTCGGCTCATTGTCTCGCCTTCCCACGGCGGAGCACGTCCTATCAAGATTCGGGCGGCCTTCGTCGGGCATGACCTTTGGTTCTCACATTCGTCATTTGGCTTCCGATTGTGCTTATCCTTCCGTGTACTGCAAATTTTGGGTGTGAAGAGTGCTCGAGCGTCAAGTTATGATAGGTCTTAGAAACACAAAGTTGCTTTGCTTGGTAATATTTACTCTGTGAATCATTCAAGAAGAGTATGCGTAATGTTGAAAGAGTCTCTACATAAAGCGTTATGATGACTAACATCGTTTTATTCTAAACAATAAATCAATGGTATATTTTATTATTATGTACCTATGTAATAAATAAACGTTAAAATGTTAATACAAACGCCTTATTACACACCAAATCAACGATTTACTTAATTCAAATATCTTAATATTATTTATGTTTTTCGTTTGAAACAGATTTCTTGAAACTGAAGATAAATTGTAGGTTAAATAGTGATCATCATAATACGATTTTAATAAAATTTCTTCTAAATTATCCTTATAATTTCTTTAGTCGTCGTAAAATCGATTTTATCACCTTGTTTATTCCACCGACACGACCTCTAACAGTTTTCAAATCGAGTTACCCGATTGACGTCCTGATTCCGAGAATAAGTTGATGTGACGAACGAAAACCTCCGCTCTATCTCGATCTTACTCACAATAAACCTCTGTATTTACGGAACATTGTCAAGCGAGATGCTCCGATACAACCGCCATTGTCGATGAATCGCCTACTGCATTATCGTATCTGACCTAATCGGATCTCGGTACTACACAATTAGAAATATTCGAACACCAAACAAATATCAATCCTAATTCTTTAACTGTAAGGTCTATATAAGTGAAATGTATAATTTGTAAAGTTATATGTGACACAAGGATTTGTCTGGATCGTTTAGAAATAAACGAGATGGTGATTGTGTAGTTGACGTTCGAGATTTAGATTTCTGTCTGTCATGCCGTGCTGTTGGGATTATGTCTTGTTTTGTTTTCGCTACGATAACAGAAGTGTTAAGCAATATACAAGCAAGTTTCTTTCGTTGGCATATTGTGACATGAGTAAAGATACACAAAATGAATAATTGGTAACAGATAAAACTAAAATTAGCTTTATCATACTCAATACGCAACTGGTCTATGTTAGACAAAACAGACAGACTGAAGACTTACTTAAATGACAGTATTATATTGAGAGGGTGTAGATTACAACAACTCGAATAATTTTGACGGTTCCTATTTTATTGTTATTAGACACTTTGACTATAATAGCGGACGTTCTTAGAAACAAATTGGCGATTTGTCTAATGCAAACGCCATATATTACAAACTAGCTTTCCGCCCGCGGCTTCGCCCGCGTGGAATTTTGTCTGTCACAGAAAAACTTTATCGCGCGCGTCCCTGTTTCAAAAACCGGGATAAAAACTATCCTATGTTCTTTCCCGGGACTCAAACTATCTCTATGCCAAATTTCATCAAAATCGGTTGCGAGGTTTAAGCGGGAAAGCGTAACAGACAGACAGACAGACAGACAGACAGACAGACAGACAGACAGAGTTACTTTCGCATTTATAATATTAGTTGGGATTCAACGTTTAAAATCGAATGTATCCATACTAGTTCGTAAAATTTATTAATATCTATCCAAAAACCCTGAGTTATGAATCAATTTTGACACATCTAGGCCTCGTGGGCGTTTATAAATAGCCTTGTGTTAGTTCTAAAACTGTCTCATAAGGAAACTAAATAGCTGGACGCAGTTTGAGATGTAAAAGGAATTTATTGAATTGCCCAAGTTAAAGTAATGGGATACTCGCCACCACTTACTGTCAAATCAAATTTAAGCTCGATGTAGCAAAATAGACGTAGTACTAAGCAATACTTGTATAGGAAGTGTCCGATCGAAATGGACAAAAAACTCTGTACTTATTTGATATAGTTGATATTTAAGTGGAGGACTGTTTGCGTATTGTTGACATGTGAAGGACAAACCCAAAAACTTGTTAAAAAGACGGCCATTGCTAATGTTAAAAACCACAGAATACCTAAGTACTAATATGCTAAAACGACTATCTCTCTCACGTCTAGATGATAAATAAAGTTTTATAGTTACAAGAAGTCGTTAATAATGAAGGCAATATGTCACAACCAACACGGTATCAAAAATAAGGAAAATTGTTCCACTGGTTTGTTGACGTAGTATCTCGATTTTATCATTTGTTCGCCCTAACAGTAACATTTAAAGTATATCTCAAAACAGATGTTAAATGGCAAATTATGATACTTAGGTATAATTTATTGGGAAAAACAATTTCAGTAGTTTAATTTCGGTATCTTTTTGGTTGTCTATTTGAATTGACTTACTGTCAGAAACTGAAAGATATTGTTGGTGTAACCTTGTTGGCGTTTTAAATAAACAATTAAATACTCGGTAATAATTTAATATTGAACTGAATTATTCTCTGGCAAGTATTCCAACATTGTCAAGTTTTTCATGTTTCTAATGGAATAAAACGCGATCCAATCGATTCTTTGTTTCAACCCATCAAACAAGCTCATTGATCGAGCAGTCGCTTTTTATCCGTCTGTCCGCCGTCGCTCCTAATACGGTGACACAAAAACTAAGTATAATATCCTCTGCTTCTTTGTCAGGCACGTTCGACATCCTCCCCATTGTCGCGGCCATGTCTGCGCGAGGAGCGCCCGGATCACGGGCTAGTGTAATCGATTTAGCTGCGACTTTTTTAACGATTATGCGGGATATATCGATGCGAGTGAATCACTACAGTTACATCACCGGAACCATTTTGGTGAGCACGATTTGGTTTGTTTGTCTACGCGTAAATGTTTATTAGTCACTCAGCCTCTGGGCGTTTGACAAAAAATGTGGCCAAAATATTTGGATACGGTAAACAAAGACGCGTTGTGACTGTTTGTACGATGCCTACTTCTTTGCTTATTAATGTAAGAATTATTTCCTAGTGCTTAGAGTTGTAATGCTTTAGCCATTAACACAGTCACAGACATATTGGTTTAGATTCGATTGACAAAGTACTAATTACACTTAAAAATTGATCTGAATTTGATTTGATTAATATTTACAAGCTCTACTAACCATAAACACTTGTAGCACAAACAAAATTATCATGACGAAAATAAATATTCAAAGAGCAACTTGTCAGTCCCTAAACTTATTTCTGATGATAATTTATAACCACTTAAGTATTCGCCTATTTACAAGCCTACAACATTTTACAAATAACGGAAAATAACCGAAGAAGGTTCGCTACAAACGTAGTTTGAAGACGAACATCGTTGTGTTAAGGGATGATTTTTCAATCGTCAGATCTTTTAACTGAAGAATAAACTTGTCATTTTGACATACTACCCATACTAAAACTGTCAATATGCCAAATTTGTTCTTGCCAAAGTTATCCGACGATTAAAAAATCAGCCCTTGTGGTTGTTTTATAACTTTGAAGAATTCTTGATGTAAACCATGCCTTACGAGTGCGGATTAACAGATGCAACTTAAATACCAGTAATAGTTTTAACAGAAATTCACCAAGTAACTTGGAGTCGAGACTACAGCAAATACGGAGGCGCCTGAACTCTTCTGAATCTATTTCTATTGTGCTAGCAGATCAAGATAAAGTGTAGCAAATAGTTACACTTCAAAAAAGCATAATCACGCGATTGATAAGCTAATTGCGGACAGTGGCGTCCTATCGGGTTCGCGGCGCACCGCGATCTATTCAAATCTCCGTATAAATATTAATAGCGGCCATTGAGCTGGATTATTATTCACGAATTTGTTTAATGGAAACGGCCGATTGTCTTGTTTTTATTGTCAGACTCGATGATTTCGCCTGCGGTCATGTGAATTTTTGGATACAGTGTGTGTTCTTTTCTGTTAGTTACATTTACAATGTTGTATATTTTTTTCAGATGAATATAAATGTAATTCGTAGCTTTTATAATATCAGAATGCTAATTATGAACTGAAAATTTTAGATGCGCCATAATATGTGGGCTTAAGCTCTACAAGCATTTGAAGAAGTTACCGATATGTCGTCATGTGCTACTGTTTGGTGAATCCATACTTTGGTAATACCGAGAGGCCAGGGTGACGAGTGGGACGCTACTCCGGTGCTCGAGGATCGGGTACGCGACCGAAATAGAGATGTTAGGTGTCAACGGTTGCGTAATGCGATTTCTATAAGCAGATAAGGCTCATTGTTCGATAGCGCGCGCGTGGGCGCAGCCTGGCTCACCTTGAACATTTTATATCGCTAGAACACACTGAGCAACTCAAATTTAAACATAAAATATAAACTTCATTGGTTTTGAATACTTTTGGCGTTATAAACGATGCAAAATCACACAAATTTTGCTCAACAAGACCCCGATTAAAGCTGGTCAGACATCCGTATTTGGAAAACTAGACGAAATGTATTCTAGATTGCCTTGATTTGACGAGGAGCTCAATTCTGGACATTTTAACTACGTGCAAATCTACAAAATCAATATTTGGAGTTAGAGAATTAAAATTAAAAAAAAAAGATTTTTTATTATTTTCTTGTGAACCAATGGCATTCCATTCAAGCTCCTCACTGTCGAAGAAATGAGCCTGCTCCATCTTCCAAATAGCCCACCCTGTATTACTACGCCTTACGAGTATTTGTTTTAGTAATGAACATTCCGCGTTTTAAATAATAAAATTTATTCATAAGCCGGCACTTACCATATTTGAGTGCGTCCATATGTATGAGTGTAAGATATTCTTATTTATGGGTCTGTGTCAAGGCCGCATCACCGCTTTGCATAATATCAAATTATTTATTCGCCCCGCTAAAACTGTCTGGTGTGTTCAATTTGTAATTCAAATAAATTCTCGGCATTATTACAATTGAGGCTAATACAGAAGGCTTGCGCTAGTCTGAGGGACACTGGACGTACCAAGGTGCTAAATTGGTCTACTATACAATCAAAAGTTTGAAAGACAGACATTGATTTGCTCAGGTTGTTCCGACTAAACCCCAAGTAATCTCAATCTATCAGGATCTGGAATTAGGATAGATTCGCAACAATACTCGTAAGCCTTATTTATTTCTTTCTAACATTTTCAAAAAGGTTGGATAACTTTGATAATTTATTTAAAACGTCATATAGGTACTTTCATATCCCTACACAGGTTCGTTGGAGACTGGAAAGCAGTAAGGTTCATCTTGTTTATCGCTGCGTTATGTTTAATCATCAATCTGCAGTTGCTTTAATTCTTTGTCTCTATTTAGAAAACTTTATCATCATTTTCTATCTACTACTCTACATTTCATATTTCGAAACTCTAGTCTAAAGGAAAGTTTTAAATCAGAGATATAGAGAAATGACATTTGTAACTCTTGGTACGACATGTTGTAGTGAACCTACTGAACGCAGCCCCGACGGTATTATACCGAGCCTGTCATAATTGTAACGTGTGGGCTTTTTTAATGTTTGACTAACGGATCGATCGGCACGCGTCTTCACTGTCTAGTTGCGGGTGAACTTTGAAACTAGGGAAGTTAACAACTAACTAGAACTCTACTACAAACATTTTGCAAAGATCTAAGGCTCTACATGTAAACATAATGCCTATAGTTGGCGCTTAAAGAAACTGTTTTTTTTTTTTTCAAAAACAAAGCCGAATTACATTGACATGAAATTTAGTCTAGGTAGGTATTTATTGATTAAGTTTTGCTTTGCTTGCAACGTGAATAAATGTGTTTCAAGCAATTACCAAATTAGAATGTCATCATTGTCATGATAAAAAGGCAACGAACGAGCGTGGACTCCTGTTACTACTCATAAACGGTTGCCAGCTTAATTCCAAAAACGTAGCAAACAGCTTTTGCGTCTAGTGTCCGAATCCCGCATTATCCGTAACATGATTAATTACCGAGAGTGCAGGCGGGTGAAGGACCTTTGTTTCCACACTTTGCATATTCATTCATGGCTTGCGGTAGGTCGCGTTTTTGTGCGTACTCCGCGGCCTAATGCGGCCTGAATCTCACAATGGTTATTAAAACGCGAATTAGTTAACACCACAATGGATTGTTTACGGTGGGCTCCCTTCGCTTTCGTTCTCGTGTGCGATACGTTACGCGCCTTCATCTTGTCCTAACCTGCTAGCTTTTTAAATTATCTTCTCTTGAACCAGACCCATATTTGATTCCGAACTGCGATAAGACGTGTTTTTGTGGCACTAATATGGTAAAGTAATTGCAACAGTGAATCAAAATTTTATTGTGCGTTAATTATGCCGTGTTAATCGGCCCATTGATACAGGTAGTTGCTCTACATCCAAATTTTTTTTAAGAATATTGATTTGAGAAACCACTGGATACGGGAGAAGAAAAAATAATGATACCAAATAAAGTGACAAATAAAACAAATAGTCAAAAATAGTACTTTTCTGAGCCTCATCATAATTGAAACATTAACCACGATTCGAACCACATTTAATTGAACATTTCGCTTTATAGTCCGGTTACGATTTGACACCTAACGCAATCAATACAGTCCACCTTCCACTGGTTCATCTCGTTAGTCTCTATCAACGTAGATTTAGAAACGAAAATCGTTCATCAGATGGTGTTTGCACTTGACACAATCGGTGGGAAGTTTGGTAATTAGCATGTGGAATGGACTATTAATAGGGCCGTGTGATACGGGACCGTGTTATAATTGAAGCAAACTTCGGGCCCTGGAAAAGGTTGGTTGAAGACACGCGTAGAGGTCAATGCCTTACTGTGGTAGAAAACAACTAGGTATCTGTAATTCCCTTTTCACGGTTGGGGGAGCAAAGGAAAACGGTTAACTTAATTGTGACTATCATGGCTTTATGCCTACCGTCCTTGGAACAGGTTCAACGAAGACTTTCTACACCATTTTTATGTACGTCATAGTTCATATCTACGCATAAAAAGCCCTTTAGGACACGACGTCTCTTTGTCAACCTTTAATAGGACTCTTCTGCTTATGTAATCAATTGCTTTATAACTAGGTTCTATAATGAATTGATTTGTCATTAATACTTTGCGTTGCTTTTGCATATTTTTATTGACTCAATTTCAGCGTTGCATTTAGAATAAAGCATGAATAATGTAGATCTAACATCGTGTTTTCAATGTTACAGGGCGCTTAGAACTAGTGTTAGAAATGTAAAGTGGATTAAAATAAAGATAATTACGCCTCAATTTGCAATTCCACGTAAAAACACGTAGTAAGATACGGAAAATTAAGGAATTTAATTTCGTTTTTATCTCGACTAGGCAACATTTGCTGGCCTGCGTCGGTGTCTCGAAATCGGTGAAGCGTGCTTCCTTGAGCCAATTAAAACTAGTCTGCCCCCTCCCCCCTCGGCCTCGGGATAGTCCCCTCGCCGCGCAAAAACATAGATAACATAGCTGATACGCGCCGCGCGGCTCGAAAGTGGCATGTAGCTATGACGACCGCGACGTAGGTAATTGCCAGTTACAACTACTGGTGAGTTGCGAAAACTAAGAATATAGGTGGGTAGAGAAGAATGTTGTTAGCATCTAGCTTCCTAGCAAATGGGGGTACATCAAACAGACAGATTAGAGAGCATTTTTACATCTCTTCTCTCTCCACTAAAAATCTATGATGATGATATGACGTAGGCTCGAATTCATATACTTTTTTTTAATATTTTTTCAGTTTATGTGTGTGTATGTAAATAAATAAATAAAGTTTAGACCACGTGGCACTTATGAACGTCAAATATAAAAAAAGAAAAGGTAGCCCTTATGGGGCACTTTTTTTTTTTTTTTTTTTTTTTAATATCTTTGGGCAATCTCACACAGCGCCATCTAGCATTTACATGTCTCCTTATCTTTTGGGCCCTACCAGCGCTTCGAGACAAACATATGGCAAGTGCTGAGAAGAAACGCCGGAACAAACTCAATAAGTACAATAAGTCTCTAATTGGATCATCATTAAGATACTATTTGTACATCATCACATTACATGTACAGCGTTATCATTTGATGTGTTAATAAAATGATGATGATGATAAATACATTCATAAGTTCTTGACTGAACAATGATGATGATTCAACATTTCTGTCTGGATAAAGAAAAGAAGTATTGCTGATCCCCACACCCCTACTGCTTAAGCTCTACTCTAAAAATCGATTGAGTGTCTTGGACAGGTATTATGAAAATATTCCTTGCTTGATCCTTAGAGTATTACTATTACCCCTTTATATTACCTTATATCCCTTCTATAAGTACTGAAGAAACAAGTAAAATAGATTATATTATCTGTCACAACAGTAAAGGAAGGCAATTCACTTTTGCAAAATGCCAGGCTGACTGCTCCAGCCAGGATATCGGCTCAGCAAATGCCATGATCCATGGTCATTCCGTCGCGGTGCAGTTGCGACGTCGTCACAAATGGCTCGTGTGAAGCTCTTAAGTATATTTTTTATTTGTTGGCCAATAGTCGTGGGCTTTCAACATTTTAGGTTTATCGCGTATCGGGCGCATAAAGATGTGGTTTCATTCGAGTCCCGATATAGCGTAGTAATTATGTGGCGCGCGCACACGGGCGGGTAACCGCGACATCTTTACGAGCGGGTGTTTGCCGCTGCCAATTTATTATGAATGCGGATAAACTGTTCAACGATTTTAATGTGCCGAGGTTCGATGTCAGAGCTGCTGGCTCACGGTTAAATGTTTCGAATTAATTTTACGATTCAAACGCAGTTGATAAAATTACTTAAAGACTAACTTATGCTTCTCGCACTTCGCTGGTTTAATTGTATTCATATCCAATTCAGGTTTGTGTAGCAAATAATTGAAACTTGTAATTGCTTCCCATTTACATATTTTGTCCAAGAATGTCATTTAAAATGTGTAACAAAATGAATAATATTTATCTAGTACATTTTAATTTGACTAAGTTTTAGTAAACATCCACTTGCGATTGTACCCGGCGTTTAACCGCAGCGTTTGCCTGTCCCGTCTGTCCGCCCCCACCCAATACCGTTCGATGTGTATCTAGTGCGTAGGATCGTCCGTTGCGATAGCACGACGTGTTTATTGCCCGCCTCCAATAACGAGATAGGTATAAAAATTGTGAAATTCCACTAAACAGTAGGTTAAGTCGGACGGGTCCAACGACTTGACCGCTCGAGGTGCTTTTAGCTTCGCAGGTGGTGGACTTTAACGTTTTAGTAGTAGTCGTGGACAATAACAGTGCACTCAATTATTGACCTTATAGTCACAGATATAAGAATCGAGATGTTGCTATTCTCGGTCTGACATGTATCTATTTTGTAGAGCTTCAAGATTCGCAATTGGCCGTGTACATGGCTTAAACATTCTCGGTACACTGACCGAGTGCAATAAAAAGGTAAGTGGCAGTCACAGTCATCGTTACAACGAAGCAAAGGTTAAACTCCGGTTTATGATAACAGAACCAGGATCCGATATCCGAATGCTATCGGCGCCTAAGTTAAGCTTAAAGCTCGCCAGATTGAACCAAATGCGTGGGACGTACTCATATACTTTTTCGTGTACCTACCTGTACAACGACAATAGATTTTAGTCACAAGTGGTACACTGCAACATAAAAGTTAATAAATTAACTTTTTAAAAAAATTAAACCGACTTCAAATGCGTGAACACAAAAAAAAAACTAAAAATTAAAAATATTGCATATAAAAAAGTTCATCCCCAATTTTCCACCCTTGGGGGTTGTTTTTTCTATTATTAAATTTAAATGGGACCACCCTTGAGGTATTACCTATACGCCGAAAAAAGATTTGTTCAAATCGGTTCATAATTGGCGGAGTTATCGCGTAACAAACATAGAAAAAAAAAACATACGGGTCGAATTGAGAACCTCCTCCTTTTTTGAAGTCGGTTGAAAATAAGCTAACCCACTGCTGAAATGGTAAACTACATCTTACTTCGTTAATCAAACTTATGGTACTCACGCAGTGTTACACTTTCTAATAACTATCTTGCTAAACAAAAACAGTGTCATAATATCGACTAGATAAACCGATAAAAACAAATCTTTGCAATCTTGCTGACTATTAAGAAACTTTGTCTTGAATACCAATTGCTTGTTTCTTTTTACATATCTCCGATAGTACTTACTACCATATCTTACACATGAGCCATTCACAATTAAATCATTATTTATTCAGCAATGAGTAGCGTGTAACGAGATGCATCATAATGTGCCATAATCCGACTCACTGACAGACTGACCGCAAGAAATCGGTTAAACAATCGATTCATCGGCGGTAAATATTCATCGCATCGCGTGCGCCGGCGCAGCGAGCACTCGTTACGTCACACATGCAACGAGGTTTTTGTATGTCTGTGCCGGAGGAAAGGGTTGATGGGCAGAAAAATATTATTTACGGTGCAAATCAACCTTATCGTCTTTGAAATAAGAATGATGTCCCTATTAATATATCTGGCGCTAGTATATTCCAAAAAAAACTTATATATTTCAAATCCATTATGAACATTAACTTAAAAGTGTTAATAAAGTTTGATTTGATCTTTGTAAATTTTTTCATACTTTAGTATTTTTACAAGGTAAGTTACATGCATGAACAAAGCTTGTAAAAAGTTTCATAACAATGCACTCCATCTAAGTTACTTCTAAATTACGTAACATTTTATTTCTAAACAATTTTTAAAATAAATACCTAACTACATTATTTCTTATCTTATCATTATTGATTTGAAATAGATGTAGTTTTGTGAAATTAATATGAATATTGCTATGGATTCTTCGTCTATTTTGTAATTATTTTGTTTTAATAAAATTTTTAAGAAATTTATGCTGTGGTAACTGTATTGTCCATATATTAAAAAAAGTTAAAGCGCTCTATCTAACCTGTTATGGTACATAATAATCTGTGCATTTGCATGTCACGGTGTTGGTTTCGGACAAGTTTTCTTTGAGATTCCGCAAAAAGTGTACAAGTATAAATGGCGGAGGGTGTTTACGTTTTTTCTCAAAAAAGGCGGAACCGTAGCAAGAGCTGATACTTATGCAAATTTTCGACTGCTCATTAACGCCAAAGCCGCGTACAATAAGATAATTGGCGAAAAAACACTTGTTTTGCATCTAGTGCAATGTATCTCAAACAGTCGTGGTAATATTTTCACTAATTCTCAATTTTTTTAATTGTTTTTATAGGATGTAACAACAGGATCTACGAAAACAGGAATGTCAATAATGCAATGCACTAACCTTAATAAGGTTACTGAAAACCTTGGAAGAGGTGGAAATAGTGCGAGTTCTGACAACGCCATTCTTGTGGCGAAGTTTTGGGCTGACGCTGTGTAGGTTCATTGTCGACACGACAGGAAAGAAGTGCAAAATCTGATGCATGTTATAATCAATCTCGAACCGCTATAAAGTGTTTATTATTCTGAATTTGCATAGTAATGTTTGAGAGCCACTGGCTCCGGTGTAGGAAGTTGGGGAGAGCAGACAGGTTACAGCTACGATCATTGAGGCGTGTAAATTTACGTGCATTTCGTGCAAAAGCAATGTGCCAGCTATACTATACTCTACTCCACAATCTGCCATCTAAATATCATAATTGTACCACTACAATTTTTTTTCCTAATTGCCTTTTTATCTTAGATCTAGAAGTGAAATTAAAATTAGCTGAAATAAATGTTTAATTACATATTAATTTATTCATTACAATACTTTAGTTATTGCGCGTGAACTTCATAGCTTACTCGTAGCGAATTGCACTTTAATATGCAGATTTTGATCATTTAAATAGTTGAAGGTTAAGGTTTTGCTTTCTTATGATGAAAACCCTTTGACAGAAGCACAGTGCTTCAAGCTCTGTTAACCAGGTGGTTTTGGTGAAGAAAAATGTTAATTTGATACTGACTGGCAAACGAGCATGTGGGTGTAGTTAGACACACACAGTTAAATATTATCAACTGCCCGCTGCTGTCAACAATTTTCCAGTTTTTTGTCATTGACAACTCAAACAACGCGTAACGGGGAGGGCTGCAAAGGTCAGTGAAGTCCTAAATGCGTACAGTATTTTTCCCATTACCGAAGTAATTTATCGCCAGATAGCACGGTACACTTGAAGCTTGCTCATAAATGGCGGAAGAATGGACAGATAATTACAATAATTAACTTTTTTAAAAAATAAAACCGACTTCAAATGCGTGAACACAAAAAAAAACTAAAAATTAAAAATATTGCGTATAAAAAAGTTCATCCCCAATTTTCCACCCTTGGGGGTGAAATATTTTCTTCAAATTCGCATGAAACCACCCTTTTGATAATACCTATTTAACAAAAAAATAATCGTTCAAATTGATTAATAATCGGCGGAGATATTGCGTATAAAAAAGTTCATCCCCAATTTTCCACCCTTGGGGGTTGTTTTTTCTATTATCAAATTTAAATGGGACCACCCTTGAGGTATTACCTATACGCCGAAAAAAGATTTGTTCAAATCGGTTCATAATTGGCGGAGTTATCGCGTAACAAACATAGAAAAAAAAAAAACATACGGGTCGAATTGAGAACCTCCTCCTTTTTTGAAGTCGGTTGAAAACATGATATCTGTTTATAAATAAGGATTAAGAAAATATTTGTCGCTACAATTGTCGACGATACGAAGATTTCCAAGGCATATTCTTCTATCGTAGCAGGACGTTTAAAGTCCGTTTACTTTCGATATTGAAGAAAATGACAATATTAGTGAAAGGACATAATAATATGCAAAATTAGAACTTTTATGGTTGTAGTTTTTTTTTCATATTGTGTAATAGGTATGTAGTATGAAAATTGAAGGGAATAGGTGAAGTTAAAAACTTCAACTTTTTATCTTTTAATAGGTGAAGTTAAAAACTTCAACTTTTATCAAATGAGCCTAGCAAAGCAACTACGAATAGATGACGGCACATCATGGCAAATACTATGGAACCTACTGTAGTTTAAATAGGGGCATTTTTGCAATAGAAATGTAGGAATAGTCTGCTGTGCTGTCGACTATACATGAGCAGGGCGTGAACGTAAACAAGAACCTGGGAGAGATGGGCTCATGATACACTGAAAAAAATGTTTGGTTACTGCTTACACAACAAAAGTGACCCCCGAGCACTTTGGTTATGAAGAACAAAATATTGTGCAAATTAAACAAATAATTCTGTAGTGAGCTGGACTTAGTTTGGTTATAGTTATTAATTAACACTTAGTTCGGTGGTCACTTTTGTTGTGTAAGCAGTAACCAATAATTTTTTTCAGTGTAATATTTCAGAATAATATCCAACTTTTTAATGATAAAAACAAAGGATATTATTTTATTGGTGTCATTGACACTAGCATGGCCCGGTCTCATTGGGAGGGCATCGACCGGGGGGTGCCGTATATGGCACCCCGGCCGGCGCCGTTTTCCCCAGTTTCCCAGCGCACGCGCACTCGACCGGAACAGCAAAAACGCACCGCATCACGGTCAAATGAAGATGTGTAATTAGATAGTTTTTACCACACTATCGGTATTTTTTACCGCCATATATGGACGCCTGCGAGCCAATGCCCGTTTACGCTCGCTGGACATCAAAATAATAACTCGTGAACTCAAGCAACGTTTTTGTTTCAACATTTCTATTATCTCGGCCCTCCGTAATTACTATCCCAAGGACAACGATTAATTTTACGCATAACTACTTACGCCGTAAATAACATGGCCGTATATAGATTGCGATTTCACAATCGATCGTACGCTGAATTATATTTTATCACAAAATTCCAATTTTCCTTCAAATCGGCAATAAATTTTAGCCCGAGGTGCGCCCGCGCCGCCGACCGAGACGCTCCGCGTGTTAATGGCGGACGCAAAAAAACGTGGTTAAATGAAAGAGGCGAACAATTATTTTTATTATACATATGGCCGGCCTAAGAGCCCCCGCGGGGCCCGCGCCAAGCACGCGCTTTATTTCGGCACGAAGCGCGCACCTGACACGCCGGCCATTACTAACGTGTAAACACGCTGGTGACTTCAACCTGCACGCCATCACAATCTTCAGATGTCTAAAACCCAAAAATTAAGTCAGTGCCCTTTAATTTTCTTTAAACAGCAAGACATTTGCATCTAAACCTTATAAAGGTTCTTACATTGGCTTGTTAATTTTTGTTCATGTCCGGTGACTGATCTCTACATAAATAATTAAATAACCACGAAAGTGTCCTCTGACTTTTCACAAGTAGTTAACAAATATTTTAAAATAGCAGTAACCATTCTAACACGACCAGCCGATCTATGCTATCAATCAATATCTATTTATTCAGCGCTGACGACGCTGTATTACAAAAAGTGACAACTTGAAAAGTGCAATATTACAAAAACGTCGTCACCGCTAGAGTGGCAGCATTAACCCGCGTACCGTTAATGCCTCAACAAATGTTTTAAACAGTGTTGTACAAACGTGCGCAAAAAGCACATTGCCTTATTAAGCTGTACATCGATAGCGACTCAAAAACTCTTCCCACAGTACTTGGTGAGCGGGTTTAGCCGATCCACGGTTTCACATCCCATGAAAACGAATCTGAACAATCGTATTTGTCGTGTTGCTTCTAATAGATTAAGTGAGAATTGTATGCGATAATTAGGTTCCGTAGACCATGACTTTCTTGGGATTCCATTACACTTGACCCTTTTTTGGAGTTAAATGATTTATCAAGTCGGCCTGGTGATATAATGATAATGTAAAATAATATGACTTTCTTATGATAGTGAGGTTTCCTGTGTCTATAGGTTTAGGTAGGTAGAGTCTTCAAACAGAAGCTTTTTCAGAACAAACAATAAAATTATAATGAAAATAAAAATCATCTTCATCATTTTGTCAAACGTTAATTTAATCAATCTAACCTTTGACTACCGAACCCTAACCATTTCTTCTATCAAGGTTTACGACTGAGCTCCACTCGTTGAAAAAATAACCTGCGCCATCCTCTCTTAACACCTGAAGATGGTCTATTAAACGTTTACGATCAGCGGCCACATGCCCAATATAAAAACGGGGTTCTACTACCAACGGCTCAGTTTCGAAAGATCACTTTGTATGTGTGGTGACGACTGCGGAATAACGGTCACGACGACACCATTAAAGTAAAGGTTGATCGTAATTCCATGTTTATTTTAGCCATAATACAATTGACAATAATAGTAAACTATAACTAGGTAATATACATTCATAAGCTCTACAGAGTACTTTTATTGGAGTAGGTTAATATATTATTAGGTAAACTCCTATGCTTGCATTGCTATCGCATGATCAAGGAATATTAATTTGAATCTGAGTTTCTTTAAAAAAGACAGATTTTGTAGTATTGATGACTTTTTAATTTATACTTATCAAATAGGTAGCTATTAAAATCTATTCAGTTGTTTGTTTGTGACTATCTCAAAAAATGTAACCCTTCTTCCTTTTTTAACACAGTCTAGTTCAAATGTTTAAAACATAAATGGCAATGAGTGTCAGTAGTAGGACCCCTGATAAATCACTTTGAATATGATCGCAGTAACATTGCTACACGTACCGGGGCAAAAACAATTATTAGCATATTAAATATTGCACTTAATTATCGTAACTGCGGCATTGAAAGATATTCGAAATAAGATTCTAATGTGCGTTGGAATTTCTTGCTCGTAACTTTTGCTCGGATTATTTATTAGCTAATTTTATTGCTGACTCTTTACAGAGAAATGATCTTAAACGCTATTTATTTTTGATAATTTAACGATTGCTAACCTTTATTAATTTGAATTTCTTTTTCATTTTGTAGTTACGTGATAGATAATTTAAAAGTGTATCAGTTAATTATTGGGTCTCAAACTAAAATAGCTCAACTGACCTTCTCGTTTCATCACAGACACCTCTCATTTTATACATCGATCAATTAATTTGAAATAATAAAATCATGCTCGATTACTAACGATTTTAACTACTCATTGCTACCGTTAAAATTGGAATCGTAAAACGGCCCATTTTCTATCGAACCGAATATCCGAGTATCGATTACGTAAACTTCGATTTACGATTTCGATCAATTGATCGCGGAACACGGGAGCCATTGTCTGGTCCGAGTGGCTTGCTCAATCATTGTTGTCAGGCAATAACTCCATCTGTCTAGAAGTTTACAATTGATTTACTTATTGTTTCATGAATTTTAATGCATTATGTTTTGATTTGCCTGACGTGAATTGGTATAAATCGTGAGTTATCAACACCAACGCGGATTGATTGTGCTGGAGGTGTGAAGACCACCTCTAGAGTGAAACATGTTCCATAACTCAAGACCAGATTATAATTGGCAATTTAATTTAAGCGGTGTTAAGTAGAATAGCTATTTGAGTGAGATAGAAAAGTGGTATGAGATGTAGAGATTGAAAAAGACTAACTTCGGATTGCACTATCTTAACTTTCAACATACAATCGTCAAAAGTCTATCAAATTCGATACAAAAACACAGGTTATCGTTATAGTTACGGTTAAAGTTAGGCGGTGCAACTCAGTCTTAGAGTAGTAACTTTGGACCTTCAACAACCGTAATCTTACTTATCCAACACTTAACAACGTCAAAACCGAAGATAAGCTAAAATGGATTCCGATGCTATTAAAACGGTTTATTAAGAAAACTTGCAATAAGACGCCTAAAACTGGCCAATTAAAGAGCCGGGGCCTGACACGTGTCGAAGAGGACGCGGCCGTCGGATCAGCGCTAATCCTGAGCGGAATTGACTGTCGGACAGATACGCTCCATTACTCGTGTATGGTCTATCAAAGCAAAACGGTACTAAACGCGTACGCAGCGCGCGCCACAACGCAGGGAGAACAGTTACAACTTTGAGAAGCTACATGCTACGAAAGAAGCTTCATTGCGAATGCGAAAATCTAATTTTTGAATCATATTATTTCGAAACCTTTCATTAAGCCTTTAATAACATTTGATTGCTTCGAAATCCATTATCAAAAGGACTCTAGCTAGCTAATATGGGTCGTCAAAAGTAGGTGATAGGATGAGCATTTTACGGCAGAAACATACAGATTATATGCTGTACTTTTACCATTACTGCTGAACAGGGCGTTTAAAGAGATTTTGATCCTAAATTACCTAATAAGTAGTTTCGTATCACTGACATCAGCTTTGAAAGTAATTCTAGTCGCTGTAATAAAATAGACATCAACACATACCTTTAAAAGCCAGTCATTACAGGATTTTTATCTGGCCGTTACTTGGCTGATCTCACCCTTCTATCAATGGTTTATAGATGTTATAAATAAAATAGCCTGGAACGAAGTGGAAATTACTAGAAGTGGTCCCATTACAGCACGTAACGCGGGAGCCCGCCATTTGCATAGCCCGCGGCGCGCGCGCAGCTCCAGGCTTATTTATCGGCAGCACTGCGCACGGAGGACCCAGTAAGTATAGCAAACAACAAAAAGCTCAAGATAATATTTTAAAATATTTCTTTGTATATTCTCTTAGCATGATGCCAATTATTCAACCACAAACTTGGTGGAACCTATACTGTGCAGACAAGGTATTAAAAGCACACATTGTCATTCATTATTCATTGCACCCCAAGATCACTTCTTACCCTGCTGAAATATGGTATGTACTTAATCAATTCAATGTTCTTGCATAATTTTATTTGTAGCTACGTTACTTGTACAAATTACCTATATTGAAAAAGAAGCTGGCAAATAGTAACTGAGTTTTCGAACTGCTACTTCTCAGCACTAGCCACCGTTATTGTCTCGAAGAAATGGTAGGAGTCTGTCAAAAGTTATGGTGTACGTGTAACAATGTTCTTTATAATTAAATTACAAAAATCTAAACTTGAATCCAAGTAACAAGTCGTAGATAACGAGCAGCACCTCATAAGGAAATTAACAATGGAATTAGTCAGATGGCCTCGATGCGACGGTGACAAAGTTGACGGAAGCTTTTCTAGTATTTCCTTGTAGTTTCGGTTACTGTTCCGGCCGGAACTACGATTGCACTTGTGTAGTGTTGATAACAGATACGCAAAAAACAAACAGAGTTTGGAATAAAATAGTCTAAATGTGAAGAGACAGTATCATACATACGTTTCGTAGAGTAAGTTAGAGTAGGTAGGTTTGTTAGTGTTATTTGTTAATTGATATAATAATGTATGAGTATTTAGCATTGGGCTTTATCATGTTAATAAATAGATAATGTAATATGATCTAAACACATCTAGACAATAAGTTTAACTTGCACTTAAAAATACTGTCTTACAGGGGTAATAAGTAAGTACTTGTAGTTAAAACAAACCTAATTCAAACAATTTGAAAACCGTTGTATAACTAACCGAATACTTTAAATATGTCTATCAATAAACAAAGTAATTAATATGTGTTGGCCCTAACAAGGCCACAGAAGCGCTAGTTCGTAACTGTTCACATTGCGCCGGCGCGCACGTGTAGTCGTGAAACTTGACATTGTGCGAGCTCAAACAGCAGCTCGCAAACATTCCGGCGCACAGTGGGCTGCCTTCAAGACTTCTAGCTTAAAAATTCAATAGTTTTAGGTATGTTACGTTACTATTATTAAAGTGTTTATAAGTATCTTGGGGATAATTTCCCTAGGAATACCATACAATAGAGAAAGAAGATGGACTGCATAAAATAAATTCTAAAAGAAGATTGTAATACAATTTTGAAACTACCTTTATGGTATGATAAAGTTCACATCTTGTAGAGCTTTCTTATGCTCTGCCAATGCCAACAGCTCTACATATTTGAGATGATAATATTCTTCGCTAGTCATTAAAAATTATATAAAATTCACAGTAACGCGCGTCTTTGCACTGTCCCACTGTGCGCGCTGGTAGCGCGCACAGTGGCGCCAAGGAACGCAAACTCAACAGTCCCACAACAAACATCGCACACTCGTAAAAAGTAAAACCACAAACGAAGCAATAACTGGGCGTGGACCACCGACAACACTCAATTATCCGCCTTTAACACTTATACACCGCCAAATTAACATGTCATGAATATTATTTAACTTTTTCCCCATTATGATAATTCAATTGCAATGCTCAAAGTTCTGTTGCCCTAGAATTAAGTCGAGAGCAAAAACCTCGGGCGGATCTTTAGCAGGTATTAGCATACATTACAATACTAATTTCATTCTCGAGACTTGCGCGCGCAGAAAAAACATTACACCCGGAAAGCGTCGCACGCGCCGGGATTTGGAAATGTAAATCAACGCATTACCATTTACGGTGAATCATATTTAGTTCAACAGATTAACACGTTGCGAGTTTGCAATTTAAATACTGGTATTTTGTTTTAGTGACGACACGTCGTGGACCAACCTGCACGAACAGGTGCTAATCAATTCCGAATATGCAGTTAGATGTACATATTATTCCTAAGCTTAATCACTGGTGATAAAAATATAGACACGATTAAGATAGGATTATGGCTTTTATTAAGATGAGGCATAGTATACTAAATAATAAATCTATTCTAAAAAGTTTTGCTGAGTCTGAAAGCACTTTTTGTGAATCAATTTTGGAGCATTGATTTTTAAAGCATTAATTTTCTTCCTTCTCTTCCACGTCACATTGTGTACTATGTCCAAAATGTGTCCCACACAATTTTAATGAGTGTCAAAATGATTGGAGGTATTTGGACGATGCCTATTTTAGTGAATTGATTGATTGTCGTCGCATGTTATCAGATGTCAGGCGGCCGGTTGTCGCCAGTAATTAGTCGCTCGCCTGACGTTTCCTAATGGGCGTGGATAGTGGTTTTCCTTGGGCCGATAGTGCGCAAAAGATCTGTAAAGGATTATTTTGCTTGAACATTAGCAATTATTTAGAATAAATGACACATTTGCAATAATCCTAACATTCCTCACTGCCATAACATAATCAACTTTTGGTTAGATAAGGGAACTAAAGGTCTACTATCTTATAGGGAGCAAATAAAAGGGACCTAGCCATCACTGAAATAAAATAATTAATTGTTAAATATTACTTAATACCTTTCATCAAAGCCACTTGCATGTCTCTATTTTAAATCAATGTCTGTCTGTGTGTAACGTAATGAAACTTACGGACTTAATAGGTTGACAACTAGTGAATGAAAAATACTCCAGCGTCTCCACGAATTTCTATAGCCTTGATCTTTTGAAGACACAAAAATATTGCAAAAAAAAACAATGTTGTAAGTTATTTAGTCAAATTTACCACTAGGNGAGAAGTACCCAGGTACTTCGGGACAAAATATAAAAATAATAGGTTAGTGCTGAGAAGAAGCAGCGTAAGAAATTCAGCCACCATAATGTAGCTTCTTCCAATTTTACTATCACACTAATGAGCTGTGCAGTTTCACTTCCATATATTATAATATATTAGGTAAATAATCTAAGTCGTAAAATGTTGCCAAATGGACACTCAGTTCCCAATAAAAACCGTCTCATCATAATTTACGATCAAAATCATACATTATTTACCGGCGCTACATATGTATGTATGCGTTTGATGACGCAAGCGGTGCATCTGCTCCGGCGCATGCGATCAGATTACGAGACGACCTCGGACTTTTGGATGTAGTAACTGAAACTAGTTTATCTAGCAACGATTAAATCTTTTTTGGGCAATTGTAATATTCTTGAGTAGTGTTGTTTGCCTACTAAATTATAATAATATTATTGTTGTTATAAAGTTATAATTTAATTGAGTAATTAAGAGCTGAATTGGTATTTGTTTTGGTTTAGTGACTAAGATCCTGAATTTGACTTTGAATTTCCGTACATTGTAATGAAGACATTTTCTGATACATTAAAGTACTCTCTAAAGTACTCTCTACTTGGTATTTGACATCCTGAGAGTCCTGAAAATGATCTAATTTATACTACGATATTTGATTTTTATGTTCATATGAGTTTATACACCTGCTCTAATATCTAAATAGAAAACGTATGCGGTATTTCATAGCAGCAGAAAAGATCTGCAACTTTTTTACAACTACCCGCGTCAATTTGATATACATACAGCTCAAATATACAAATAAAATAATGGTCGTAACCAAACTAGAGATTAATGACATAATTAAGTAGAAATCATTGAGCAACTCAGCCGGTGCGGTGTAAGCCTGCGACAATGTCAGGACCCGTCCGACTGGTCATATGCGCTAAAGGGGCCTAAACACTTTGACGATACGAAATGATATGTTATGTAGCAATTCGCAAATAAAAAAGTTGTACAGAGCCTCTTTAAAAGCCTTCTTTAATGAAAAAGCTCATATACAAAATGACTCAAAATATTTAATCTCCTCATAACAGTCATATTGTTCTTCCGGTTAAATTGTCTTTTCAAAAAAGTCTCTGTTACGAGTTACCAGTGCAATCAAATAAGTAATAACTTATTTACGTTTTTATCAAATATTGCAAATCAGCAATCAAATGTTGTTACTCTACATTTACTATACGAGACTAAGTATTTCCACCTCTCGTTCCCACCACTGCAACTCCTGTGTAGCCAGGATCTACAGCTTGACCGCCATACAAACCCAACCAATGAAGATCAAGTTTGTCCCGGGAGAAAGTTATTGGACCCGCAACGAAATCTACATTTACTATAGTATAAAATAAGATTCGTTTCATTGGTATCTTTGTAGTGTACACGAGTTTACTCCTTATTAACCAGCTGACTTACCATCTACCCCCGGTAGAAGGCTAGTCTATCCGTTACTGGCATGTCTTCATAGACTAAATTATTTTCACACATGGCACTTTTTACTCTACACCTTTGTCCGTTTTGCAGGAAGTCATATTTCATTTAAATTTTCCATCGCAGGTGGTGGGTTTTTATTGATTTCCAGTTGACACAATGTTTGCTCATTAAGAGGTATTGGAGTGGATACAAAGTTTGTATATTTTTTATTATAAATGCGACCCTGGTTTCAAACTGTTTCTTCGTATAAGTAAAGTCAAATGGCCAATGTAGCTTGTAAACATTTATATGGTTTTTAGAAGCATTTTAAAATTCAACTTTTAGATATTGTGTACAAATAGAGCTTCAAATTGGCTTGTCTATCGCAACAACTGTGAGGAGTATGTTGTTTAAATTCAGCCAATCACTGACTAAGCTTAGTTCTATAAGTATCAAGAGAACGTAGTTTTAGAATTCGAGCTGTACAGTGTTATTACCGGATACCTCCAGTAGAGATATTTATATGAGCCATGTCCGACGCCTAAAGCAACTCGTAAAGCCTGCCTCTGAGGCCAGGAAAACCTACACAAATAGATCAAAATAGCAACTTGTATTTCTGTACATACCCGATATTTTTAGCCATCGGCAATGTCTATTTCTCTTTTAATTATCTATCATGATTGCGACTCTCTCTTTACACTAGCCAATTTCTTCCATCAAAACTAATTGAGTGCATTTAAGTTTTAAGAAGTTCAAAAACATTGAGTTTCTAACATCCACCGCACCGGTTCGTAAGTACTTAGTTTGGAGGTAATTAAAACACCGACGTTACGCCAATTAATTTTTCAAAGTCAAAGTTTGTTACCTTCTTTCCAACTACGGACACATGGATACTGGAACCACTACAGTTGGAGGCAGAGAGATCAGGTTGTACAAAGTTGGCTCGAATAATGTGTTCAAAAAATTTTATGCGAATATAGCATACAAAAGTTACTACAACAAAGTGAGCTTCAAAGAAATGTCCCTAATTATAAGGCTATAAATCCTATCTATATTTTAAATTAATTAATAACAGTTTGAGCAATTAATGGCCGTAAGTCTGGATTAGGGCAGCTCATAAGATTATTCTCAATTTAGTCTAGTTGAAAGGGTTATTTCTGTGAACTCCTCTGATTGCAGAAATTGAGCAAAGACCAGTGCTACTACAGCTCTCTCTGTTGTGAGTCAGTGAGCAGAGCGGCGATGCAGGAATGGTGTGTTTTGGAGACTGGCTACGGTTTACAGGCTTTATTACATGAAACAGACGGGCTAATTAAAGCTGACCGAGTAACTTTGGGAGGATTTAGTGGTTTTGTCAAACAACTCAAGTATCAATTTCTCTTTCTGGTATAAATTGAGGTACTAATTGTGCTGTAAATCCAATTATTTGGATAATAAATAGTTTTTGGTCGATGGATGTGGATAATTAACTGTTTGGCTATCGATCTCTGGATCAAGAATTGTGCTCTAACCATGAAGGTGTTCGTTTGTGACACAATTAATCCAGGCCGCTTATCTCTTGCATCTGAAGCGTAAGTTTGTATGCGCCAATAATTTACACCTATTAGTCCGCCATTAACACGCGGAACCTGTTGCGCCCGCGCACGCATCTCCGCTGCGTGATCACTCCTAGGGCTGTCGTGGATTACTTCATTTGTCCTAGTTTCTCATACACATTTACAGCAAAACAGGACTCATTTATTCAGCAAGATCATTTAGTGGACCAATTTAGACCATGCATTTAATGGACAAGCGCTCTGATTGACTCTGCACTTTTGTTGGTGGGCATGTTTCATCTTCTCACACCGAGACCTATTCACACCGCGGTGTAAACCGTAAAGTGTTACCTTTGAATTGATTCTTTTACACCATGTCGATGATTGTTCACCAAGTTCTTATTTTCACGGTATCTTTGGGTATCTATTATTATTTGAAGTAGATTGTCAAAGGCAGCCCTAGTTGCGTCTCATGGCGGTCGTTTGCCGCGTCGCGTCGGCAGATAAAATATGTTATGAGTTTACTCTGTGCGTGATATCTCTAATTAATTTCGCCTCCGGCAACACTACCGATTGAGTGCAGACGCGCGATGGCTACTTGCGGTGCAACGGAGGTTAGGCCAGGGGGCAGGTTCACAAATAGTGTAGCGTAACGATTTCTGGGAAATTATAGATAGAGATCGAAAGCTTGAGAAGAGTTAGCTTCTGATACCAATGAAGAAAATTGTTTGGAATATCACTCAATTTTTAACCTGAAGCAATAGGTAATGATGAAAAAAAATTACATTTATTCATGTTTGTTACATATTACACTCCAAATGCTACTTCTCAGGTATGACAACTAAAATCAAAACATTGCATAAATAATTAGACCAGACTATTGTTTTTATAAAAGGAAAAAAATATAGACACTGCGTCAGACTTAAATCATAGGAACGGAACCAAGTTTATATCGTTGCTTCCAACAATAGGTAATTTAACTCTTACAATGACGAATAAAAGCACCTAATTAATTCCGTACAAATTATTCTCTTCCGTGCAAAGAGCCTTCAAAATTATGACCCTTATCACTATTGCACAAGGAATGCTATATCTATTAATCTATGCACAGTAATGATTACTTAAATACAACTCTAATATGATACGTTTTGGAACAAACAACATGAAAATGGAATAACATTCGAATGTGTTATGACAGTAACTGGTGGTAGCGCGTTGCTAGGACGAAGCTGATGGAGTGCTAGGTCGATGTGGGTTGATGTTAATGGAACAACATTCAGAAACTTGTAGCTTGACTATACGTAGGTGTTAAACCCTTCAAAGCTATCAAAATTGTACCTATTTTATATTCTGAGGAAAGAAAATTATCATGGATTTTCGCCTTTTAGCAACTTTGGTAGGTAAGGCTGCAAATTGGCAATTGACAGTCGTTTATAATTAATAACAAACCAATTTTTACATCAAGTATAGATTGCATAAGATAAGAAAACAGCAAAGTGGCACAGTGGGTTGATAAACCTATAACAATTAGCATAGTCACCGGTGGTCCACGACAATTTTATTCAATGTGTTGCGCCTATAAGCATATTGACAAATAATAATAATTATGTTAATTAAAATATGACTATGTTGGTTCTGCTGTGAAAAATGGCAATAAGCGCCCAGGACTATGGTTATTTATAGAAAAGTGAGTTTGTTCGTCGCACCGCGTCACGTTGACGTCGCACGCAGCAATATACACATGTAGAGTTGTTTGCTCGCGACATCCCCTTTTTAGCCTTGTAATGGCCTATCATGGGAGTGGCGGATTGATTATTGCGATTTACGGAGAAAATACATCAATATAATGGTTATATTTTATGTTTATTTAAGAAGTTATTCGTCTGATCATTTTAAGTAGAGATTAACCAGGAAATCAATTAGCCTTTGAAACCTACTATCATATTATTGCAATTGATAAATGACATAAAGGCTGGGTTGCACCATCATCGTTGAAAAGATAGTGATAATGTGTGTGGAAATAAATAAATAAATAAAAATCTTACTTTTACTTTGACAAACGTCAAAAATCTGTCAAACTGCAACTCAGCCTAAATGTTGGAAAATGTTTGTTATCTACTTACACTACGTCATTCAGTCCTATAACACAAAGTATAGTATGGTATTAAGTGTGATTAATGGTAACAAACGGTATGTAGAAAAAGCATCGAAAGTTTCCACAGAGCAGCGGGCCGAATTTTTTCCGCAATTTATTTTAATTTTAATAATAAAGTTAAGCCGAACATTAAGCAGGGCAGCGGCCGTGACAGGCGAAATCGTAATTAACGTGTATCTCGATCTAAACGTCCAGCAGCAGTTTGGGCAGCGCCCGCGCACTAGGGATGGGATGTATACAACTTTTGTATTTGTTATACTTATACACATGTTGATGTAATTAATTTATTCATTACATTTAGCTATCTACACTGCAAGTGACGAACAATTAATTAGGTATGATGTAATTATTATCTCTATAGCCAATAAAATACAACAAAAACAACCCACAAAGTATTTTCATCTACTTCTACGAAATATTAATTTATGTATTTTCATTCTGCTAAAGAGTCATGTCAAGGGCTTAAGGTAACTCTCATGAATATCAAGAATCAACTTCCAGTGCCAGGAATGTGAAAATAAGGTCGGAATATAAAAAATCTCGAAATACCTGCAAGGACTGATGGACTAGGCTAATGCAAAGAACTGCCAACATCCCTACGCTGGACATCTACAAACGTGACACCACGAGCGGTCTGCATTGCTCTAGCAGTCTGTTGTTATTGCACTTTGGTCTCTATCCTATGATGAAACAGGTGCAGGTGCGTCCCTAGCGCTAGTTTCGGCCGCCGACCCGCTCTCGACACTTCGGCGCACGCGCACCGACGAGATAACGTTTTCTCGTTCACGCCGCACTTATTCAATTTACTAAATACATCACAACAATTTGAATATTTCTCAAGTAAACTATTGACGTCAAATGTACCTACATATTGTCTAAAAACAATTAAAGTTTATTTTATCGCGTTTCAAAATAGAAAAACCATCAGACCAGTACTCTTAGTTATAACTATGTATTGTCTACGTTTTAAACGGAAATTACAATATTTATCTTTGATGCAGTGATAATATCAACTACAGGAAATCTATGAGGCAGTCGTAGCATCCAAGCTTACAGCAGTGAGCTTGTTATATAATGAAGCACGGTAGATATTTAATACGATAGTTTCAATCATTTTTAATTCCATCTGCTACCGAATAATAGAACTTCCGTTATAATTTGCCCAATCTCAACCCGCCCACCAATTAATAACAGTTGTAGTCTAGTTTCGAGTGATATCGTACAGCGCTGGGCTGCGCGCGCACCGTGACCGAAAGCAACAAACGGCGCAGTTGCCGCATTAGCACTGCTAAACTGAGTATGAAAGAATCCCTCAATGGCACTATAAATCTTTCCATTTGCATTTTTATGCTCTTTGACGTTTACACAGCGCGATATGCGGTTGATTGGTGACCCATACGTCGGAGGCGTAAATGGAACTACTGATTTAAACTCGTTTCATTACGGAGTTTTTATGTAACGCAGTTACCAGTTCGACAGCTGGGAATACCTGTCAAACTTGTAGAGTCGCTACAATTTGATAGGTGACATCGATTCTGGAGACACCTATCGCTTTTCGTAATACATGCAACATACAGTTGAACTGTTTCCTAGTATAGTTATTGAAACTAAGTTTAAATTGGCAGAATTATGGCGAGCTTGGATAGGAGAAATTGAAATCATATTTCATCAGCTTGAACCTGTATTACCAGGTTCGCTAGATGTTAATTAATGACGGTTTCCTCCTGCAATAGATGTAACAAACTAGTCTTGATCTGAATTCTAGGAGCTGGTCCCAGTTTGAAATATTTACACCACTATGATAATGAATCAGCAAATAACATTTATCGCACCAACTTAACCACTTTTTTGTCTACCTGATGGAAGATTGTATGAGTAATGTCAAAGACAATATTTCTGGAAGGTTTGAAATGAGTAATGAGTCGGAGCGTGTAAATGGCATTCACTGCGCGGTCTGGTCATGTAAACTCTCATCGAGCTTCATCTATCACTTCTAAACAAAGGGTAAAGCAAAAAGTGATCTGAACACGAATATCAGTTATCTCGTAAACGAGTTATTATCAGTTGGCTTGATTAATATTAATGAATATTACTTAGCACCGTTTACTAATGGAAATTATTATGTTGTTCTATAGTGGCGAGATCGGAATGATAAGCTAAGATAATGGAATGCAGTGTCAAAGTAAGACTCGAATTAGTCTCGTAAAATCGGTTAAAGGTAAGTAATTAAATTCTTAGTGACCTGAATATCCGATTAAAAGATGATAAAGTGGGTATTTGGGACGGCTCGTTAAGCCATCGGAGATTATAGACCAGTCGTAGAGGCTGGTCTATCAACCAGCGACTTTATGAATTTTCGCGTGGTGTTGAGATAGATCACTCTCACTAAGTCTTAGAAGGAAAGGACTTATGTTCAATAATAAACACTTCAAACCTAAGATCTGAATGACCGTTTTAATAAGCCACAATTTTTATACTATGATCTTAAAATATAAATATTCATACATTGAAAAATACCTAATTATATCATGATATACCTAATTATATCATGATATACCTAATTAGCTGGAAAAATAATAACTTGATCAGATTAGATAACAAGAGATTAGGACTTCAAGATAGCTACTCAATTACAGAGCCCTATTATTTGAAAACAACCGTTTTCTTTGCATCTGATACTTAATTGGAGACGTTCTCCTTACTTGATATTATCGACAGATCTGCGGTTGCTAATAGAGTTGCTCGCTTTGTCGATGGCTATCGGCAGGACTTCACTGTTGTCGCTAAAACACCCGGTTTGCATTGAATTGGACGTAATTAAATGAGACAGGATATTTCCGCACATTATTGGAACTAGTATTCATACATCTGGTAAGCAAGTAGTAAGAATATAGAGATAGGTATTACGAGAGTCCGCGAATCAAGTATTTTAGTGGATCTTTTCAAATAATAGTAAAGGAAATACTCAAACAATGAAGATAAGCCGCACTTGCTATGCCTGACAGCAAGAGAGAAAGTGAAAACAGAATAAAATTTTTGAAGACATTGACTCTGTATATTGATGGTAAACTGCAAATAGATCTTTTGTTTCAATGTCGACATTCAACAGACAACTGATGCAACTAAAAATATCGATGCATAAAATTAAATTTGCATTATACCTATACTAATGGAAATGCAAATAAATTCCAATACCTAGAGTTAACAAGCGAACAAAGGTAGCATTATTTTTAGGCACAGTAACGGGCTTTAAATAATAATGTTTATCAATAGGTACTTAGCCGGTCTTAATTTTAGCCGTGACGCAAACTAGAAGTGTCCACCGTGGACAAGAAGAAAAAATCTATAAACCTGTATGCCCGTGGCACGGTTTCGTCAGCAGCGGCCGCGTTGCGCGGGAGTGAGCCAGCTGATAAATAAGCCACTACTAGTATAAACAGAACCAGTAAGCTTAGGGACTCTACGCACAATGCTAAGTCATGAATAATTGCACGCTATCTGAATATTTTATGACAAAAATAGCTCAATAGTCTTATAAACCCCTTTGCGTAGGCTGTTTATGGACGCCTAGATAAAATCTTAAAAGAGAATCTGAGATACTTAGTCAGCCATGGTTAATCTTAAAGAACCAAACTAAATCGAAATCCTAGAAATCGGGCAATGCAGAATATTCGGCTTCCAAAGATTTCTAGAAACACACCTGAATCACAAAACAGAGACAAATGCAGAAACGCCACTTTTCCATATTTTTAACATTTCGAGACTATGATTTTTGAAGCACCTAACTCTTAGAAAAGTTTTATTTTAGATTTTCAGTTGAAGAGCCTACTAAAAATTAGAGATAAGTGATTTAAGCTCGTATAATTTCTTTTGTAAGCGGTATTAGTATTACCGGTTCTTCTGTGCGTCTCTGCCTAGTGTCACACACGTGACAAAGGTATGCTAATGTGTGTTATCGGTTGACGTCAACCAGCTCCGCGTGATCGCGCTTGCAGAATGCCGCTGTTTGCAAGGTTGTGTTGACAGGTGATAGGATCGTAGGCTAGGTGGTGAAGTGGTTCACTTTCTTTGAATACAGACGTTCCAATAAACCAGATACAAAATTAACCAATGATTTCTTTACTATTAACTCGAGTGACGTAAAATAATTGGTGCACCTTATTTGATTCAAAATGCAAAGTAGTAAAATTGCAAAGCTCTAGACTTGAAGTTGCATTAATAAATTCTAAACAATGCAGGTCATTAGATTGTTTTCTAAGCAAATTACTTATTCAACGTGTGCTGCGCGTACAATCGAAATGTATCTCGGTGCACAACACTTTTTTCTGTGCGCGATCTTTTTATGGATTATGTTAATCGATACTAGTAATCGGTGATCATTTCATGCTTTGCTGTTTATAACCGTTATTTTATGCATTACGTGCCATGTTGAACGTTTGTTTTTCACACTAAGCGGTTTGGAGGAAATCGTTAAGAATGGTTACGACTCTGTTAGCTTTGACAATTTAATATCTCTGTAATTATCACCCGTTTTCGCTTTTCTGATCCAATTCGAAACTTAACTCGATGCAATATGGAAATTAGTAGCTTTATAATTGCACTAGTCCGTGGTTTAGAGCCAATAGTCGTTAATCAGACGCCAAATACATTTACTTAGATTATTTTTGACAGCCCCTAATAGAAATACCTACATAATCTTAAAATCTCATCTACTTTGTAAGAGTTATTGAGTAATGACCGTATTTATGGCGTAGTGACTAAATAAGTGAGGATTACTAACAGTTGATAGATAATCAGAACCTATTAAAACCTACAAATTGGGTCAAAAATAACAAAATCATGAATAAATTGCGTACTCTGGCATAACCCGGCCCTCGCCTCGATGGCAGATGTCACCCGTAGGCGCGGGCGCAGAGACAGGCTACGGCGACAGGTTACGTAGGCTCAGCAGTACAAGTATATCTTAATTCGTTAATACATTGTTTAAAAAAATGCTAACTTTCGTAAATACCAGAACTAAAAGGTAGTGGGGAATGACTTTAAAAAAATCTACACTTCACTAAACTCTACATTACTGAATCCATAACAAGCCACGTAGTCATTTGAATCTATCAATCAATTGGTTTGGTTTAAAATATGCACTATACAATGGTTTCTTCTACTATGCGTTTTGCTCTTGGCAAAGCGGTCATAGTCATGTTGAGGCCTCCACGTCGATGGTAGAGGCGGACACAATGGCATAAAAATAATAACTTTTCAAGGCGAGAGTGAATAGGCACTTACAGGGCAGATATGTACCATCCTAGACCGCATCCCACTTAACATCAGGTGCGATTGTGGTCAAATACCTGCCTTGTTATGCATAAAAAAAAATAAAAAAAAACATATTATGGAATAGTATACCAATGGCTACGGATATTAGGGTTGTAATTCTGTACGTCCGTTTTGTAACCACAATCTAATGACAGGAATAAGCTCTTCCTTAACCGCAGCCTTTCAACTTTACATCTCATAAAAATAACGCTGATACATAATCCACTACCACGATTAATGTCTACAGTCGATTGAATGTAATGACGTTTTCATTAAGTTGTGGCGTGTATTTTGTTACAGATAAACGCAGCGAAACCGCAAGAGCCAGCGGGCAGCGCGCGCGCATGTGGCACACTCGCGCCGCGCTGTGTCAACACGGAGTCGCGTCCGTGTGTGCGTAGGGTGCGCATGCGATCGGAACCAGCGCTGGAAGGCTTAGAGCCAGGGCAATGTCAAGCAATAGGTATATCTTGAATGTCTAGTGTAAGGCTGGGTTGCTCCATCTTCGTTCGTTCGTTTCAGCCGAAAGACGTCCACTGCTGCTCCATCTTACTATAACTTTAACAAAAGTCAAAAGTCTGTCAAACTCCATATAAAAACACTGGTTATTGTCATAGTTACGGTTAGAGCTAGTTGGTGCAACTCAGCTCAAGACTCACAATTTATGCATTATTAAAAAGATAGCTTCTGCTTAGGTACATGTTGCCTTAATTAAATGAGATTTACAGACACAAAAGCTTAAAAATAAAAATATGTATTTTTATTTTTAAGCTTCAGCTTTAGATATTACAAAAAGCTTATCTGTAAAAACCTTTAGCCAATACCAAATTAATAAGTAGACTTACAATAGAGCTATAGCAGGACCTAAGCAGATTTTGATAACAATAAAATCAAGAACCTTATAACAGCTGATGGGGACGTCTCTTTTATCCAATATAACGTGGTCACCCTGGTCGTAGAGTCTATGTTTGCTCACTCATCTGTCCTGAGTTTACTTTCTTTCGCTGCCAAAAACAACTCTAGCGTACCCTTAAGTAGAGAAGCTCCGTTAGATTCCGGCATAAATGCTCGGACATCGGACATGTTGATATAAGTAAGTTTTAAAACATTATTGTTATATCTTGTTACAATAAAAATGTTAGTAAGATATGTTTTTCCGTTCAGATCCTTGTAATAATCTTTAGAAAAACAGCTTCCTGTTAGTAAATTACAGTCTTTATGTTTTTATGATAGATGTGACATGTTGTAAAAACAAATAAAATGTTTTAAAATTATCACTTCACGGGATTTGTAAATTCTTGTAGTTGTAAAGATTGTAAAATCCCGTGAAGTGATAATTTTAAAGTAAAAAATGCAACAAAATAGTTTAAAATATTATATAAAATGTTTTGTAAAAATTCTAAAGTTACTATTTTTTTATAATTTATGTAACATCACAATCGGCAGAGCATGCTTTATTTAAACCAAAGTGAGACCCAAACCTGTATTGTTCTGTATTTTTTAAATATGTTCAGCGACCTTGGTAACATTTGACAATATCGATTACCCGCATCTCATTAATTTGGCGAAACAGCAAACACAAAATCATAAAATTTTATGTCTCTAGCTACGAGATTTAACGATTTCTAACTATTGAATGATTTATGTTATTGCCTGATTAATGGTCATTAACTCGGCCGTTAACAGCAAATATTTAATTGGTCGGAGTCCGGGTTTCGGTCTCCGTCTGTTACTCAATGTTTATAAAAATATACTTGTAATTAGAAATGATCAAAGTTAGTATAAGTCGTTAAGTTTTATACCTACTTTGTTAGAGATAAAACAACGTGATAATGTTTTAACCAAGATTTACAACTTCACGATTGATATAGGTAGTAAAGGGGCAAAGGTTTTTGTGCAAAGTAGTTCTGTTTGTTTAAAAAGTCAAAGAGTCAGTGCTTCACATTCCATACATATCAAAGTACAAAATAAAAATTCAAACACAGCACGTTTTCTTTAGCCCGTATTTTGAAACTTAACGAGATTTCTTACAAATAGAAATCATATTATGCGAGTTTTGTATTTTAAAATCATACGGACGTCCCAGTGTGATATGCCTCACTAAACTACAGCATAAAATGTTACAAAATATACTTTAAACCTTATTTTTTAGGCACCAAGCTCACCCATTTGCTCGTGTTGTCACACTCCTACGCAGGGACATACCCCCGATTCCTGTGTGAACTTTCTTGTTTCACTTTATCGTTATTTCGGACGTGTTATTGGGACATTACGTTTGGTGGACATAGTTTATGTTCCCGGCCGCGGAACAAATTGTTCCGTTCTCATTTGAAAGGTTTTTGTCTCATGGGCGATTGTTGTGGTTTCACATGATGTTAGATAGTATCGCTTACAATGTACAAGTTTTTGTTAAGACAAATGTTTGTGAGTGCTGTACGTATAATGTGGCTTAGATTTAATTGCAGCTATAAGTTACAGACTTTAATGGCAATCCAGTTGGAGAGCTTTTTGCTTTGATATGTACCTACTCGTATTAGTTATTTGCTTCAAAAACCTTTATTTTTGTAATTTTTGTGAGAATTGCATATTTTGCTTTTCACATTTCATCATCAACATCACAATACAGAAAACTCACCAACAAAATGAGCTAAAGTTCTCTTAAAAACAACGAGCGATAAAACTCTAAAATACTTGGTAAGCCTGATGATGATGATGATTCTGTCTACGATAGCCACTTATCTGCAGTTAAATTGGTTGTGCTAACATTAAACTCCTGATATAGGTAACTTGTTCGGCTTTATTCTAACAAGCTATAGATAAGAAATATCTCTTCAAAGAGGAATAAGTTCAAAAATAGCACGTCAAATACAAGAAGCGGAGAACATTCGTACGGCGCCGACCTTGCGCGTGTTTGCGCACGCGCACGCCCGCGACGCACCATTACCGGTGTTTGAGCGCGGGCGCCGGACCGCGCGTGTGGACCGAAGGATCGGCCGCCACGATCAACGAACTGCTGAGACGCTGGTTATCTTCAGTAAATTGCTTTTGTTTTATCGTTTGAAATATTTGACCAGATGTTGGAAAAGCCACAATTCTACCTGACTGACTCCCACTACTAACCAGCCCCTAGTCAGGAAGCATGCTCTGAAAGTGCCTTCGATCAACAATACCAAGTTGGTGCGTATCATTCTAACATTCAAATGCTGCGTGTTAATTTCATATAAGCTCCGTCCGACTTTTAGCTGGACCTCAAGTGGGTAGAAAAATACATCTAAAGCATACAACCATTTTTCATACAAAGGATTGGGATTTGGCTGTCACCCAGTTTTAATCTCCACTAATGCTGAAAATGACCTGTTACATGCAAACTAGTTAGCCAATACGACGTCATCTCTTTTAGTGGATAATTGCAATTTTCAACGACTACTGGAGCACGGAGATGGAACACAAACGAAAGCACGTAATTCGACAAGTCGCAGTGACACACACGTGCGGCAAGTCGCAGCCCGCATAAATATTCGTTTATCGCGGCGACGCGCGACGTCGCGATTATTACTCGCCCTTTATCCGATTCCATGAGTTAATCTCAAAGGACCGTGGGCTATGTTAATGTGGACAATATATCTTTAATATTACCCGTTTAACATTATTTTATTTGACAGAAAACATACCTGGCGAGAATTATAACTCAATAAATATAAGTAGTTGCTAAAAAAGGATTGTGAAGCTAAATTGATATAGTTAGCCTTGTTCCATAATGGTCTAGTCTAAGCTTTATGGTTTCATAAAATCTGCCTATTTTGACAGTGTACCTACCTAAATACATGTACCTATATTGTTTTAACATGTAACTTGAATAATCGTGGTCTCAGTACGATAAAATAATGCTTAATTTATAGATACATAGATACCAAAACTTATTCCTTTAACTTTGATCAGTTGTATCACCAGCTTTGCACTTACTTACTGTTTAATTTAGAAGGGCGCATGTGAAACATGATCTCATATCTATTATGTTTGAATGAGTAATCTACTGACCAGGAGTGAAGCTCTGGTGTAGATCACACTAGGCTTTAATTACTGTCTGAATTTGGTTCAGTATTTGATGTTATGGTTTAAGGTACATTTATTTTTCTTTAAGGAGGTCCACATTACTCTAGCCAAGATATGATTGAAAGTAAGAAGCGATCAGATTAGCCGCGCCGAGTCCCGAACAAGCAGATAACGCGACACTCCTTGACCTTGCTGCGTGTTGTGATGACGACATCAGGCGCCTGACTAACGAGCTGCTCGGATTCTGCGGTGGGCGTGGCAGATTTAACATTACCGATACTTTTACATTTGAATATGACTTATTTGTTACAGGATTACTTGTAAGTATTTGAGGTGGAAATGCCAAGACAGTTAGGCGTCGAAGTGGTCACCATGGCCGAAATCGGTCGGATGAATCATCATCATCATTATTTTGTAAGCAGGACAGGAGAAGAAAGATAATCCTATTGTCAATCAAATCAAGAAACCGATGATGGTGATAAAGTAAAAAAAAACGATACTATCTAAATGATTTGATAAAGCAAACTTTTTTTCATGACCGAGGCGAAAATTGGTTACAACAATTATTTGAAGGGCTTCGTTGCCTAACTGCCTTAGGTCGAAGAAAAGTAGAATGTGTCAGACACATGCGATTGGCCTCGTGTGTACTCCTTGGACTTTTTAAACAGTTGTTATTTGTAACTTCCTCATTTGCCGACACTGTTTGCCCGCGCATAGCGCAGCACACAGCCCCGCCGCCGCTTTGAGCTGCCGTGCGTACGCATAGAATAACTAACTACAACATGCTACTTGTTAAAATCTAAAAGACTTTTAACAGTTGCTAAATAGCAGTGTTATAGCACAAATCAATTTGAGTTCTATAAACAACAACTTAAGTACACATTACTATCGCGTCGGCTAGTGGCAAGAAATTGCTTAATTTTTTGGCTTAACTACTTAAATTTCTAAACAAAGCACATTCAAACTGGTCCCATTTAAAGAGAAACAAAGAAACGAATAACGTCAAAGAAAAGCCATAACATTAAATTAATTGGTCACAGTTCGGCAACTTTGAGTTCTCCAAAAGAAATTTAGGCACATAAAACTGTTTCCGAGGCGATACATCAACGTTGCTGTCTGCGTGTGCTTAATCTTTCGGTTGACATTTCACAGGTAAAAGACAAAAAGTGTTTAATTAGTTAGTCGAGTCGATATTGACTCTCGCGCCTACCGCTCCGCGCTTCCCAGAACGCATCACCTATACACATCACCATCACCGTACTTTCGTCACTGTGGGAAACTAAGCCTCGAGTTTGCTTTCTGTAACTTATTGGAGGCAAACATTATAAATCCAATCACATAACGTCGTGACAAGCAAACAAATTTTATGTCGCGTTGGGCTTATTTATTGTTTCCGTCGCCGACGACATCCGTAATAGAGATATCAGTATACTTGCACAAAACTATCAAATTACGTACAACCCTATGTTAACAAAAGCGTATGATTGTCTCTTTCTCCCTTGAGTTAGTATTTTTAGAACGCGCAGGTGAGCGCTGACCACCGGTCAGCGGGTATCGGGTTACAGATAGGCCGATGTGAAATTTATTGCGCCGGCGCACGCGTGTTAGAGTAACGCAGTGGATAGATCTAACCGAAATGTTTAGAGAAAAAGGCCAAGAATGATGGGAATGAGGTAACGGTAAATGCAATCGTGATTATATAATAAGTTTCCACTGAGATGAATATTTGATACGGCTGAAGGGATTGTGAAATGAAAGCATCTCGAATTAACGTCAACTAAATTACAGAAATTGTGAAAAATCACCCAATAATATGGAATAATTTAAACCAAGTTATTTTCAAGCTATTTTTCTGTTACATTTGTCGGTGACTCTATCACGTCACCAAAAGTAGGTATCCAACGTAAACAAAAGAAAGTGACCGTTGCTCGCCAATTCGAAATGTCATTGTCGATCGTGTGAAGCTAATTTGAAAGTGTAATCGACGTTTGATGAATAAGTGGCGGGGTCAGTGCGAAGGGCGCGGAGTCCCGGCTTCCTGGGTTCACTTGTTTTCTTTTGTCATCGATAACCAGCGTAATCTGATACTTAGTGGTCAGCAATCACGCCTCTTGATGTACATTTTGAATAAAGAAACCTCTCAATTGACTGTCTTCGATCAGCATTGCTGATGTGTGATTTGAAAAGGTGCATTAGAAAGCTTTTCTACGATGACCGTTGGAGAATAGATACCAATGCAGCGGTCACTTAATCAAAAGCTTGATAAGCTTTGTGTGACTAACAATTCAAAATATTAAGGTATAATCATAACTGACTCTACATTGTCAACTGAACTACTAGTAGCAGTAGCAATATATTTTACGTTTCATTTTTATAATGTTTCTGTGATCAAATCAACAAAATCTA
The DNA here is from genome assembly GCF_004193835.3 of Ostrinia furnacalis. Taxonomy (NCBI): domain Eukaryota; kingdom Metazoa; phylum Arthropoda; class Insecta; order Lepidoptera; family Crambidae; genus Ostrinia; species Ostrinia furnacalis. Next base: position 165,591 of record NW_021136753.1, on the reverse strand, counting down.
CTAATTTAGCAAGCATCACTTTATTCTTCATCTTTATCATAATATTGGTAGCTATTACACGTGTAAAAGGGCATTAGGTAGATTTTAGTGTTGATTGACTCTTCATCAACGATGGGAATATTCAATACTAATACATTAATTTATAGTTATTCTCAACCACCAATCAAGTCATGGGAGTCGACAGCGGGCCATAAACACCGCTGGACTATAAAATATTCATAATTACCGATGTCGTATTTACCTACGAGCTAAAACACCTGATTAGCATACGCAAACGATTTTCTTTATTAATATCCAAACAGTAGTGGGTACATTACACGTAATTACGACTCCGAGACAAAGAGAACAAGGATGTTCTGGATGTCCGAAGCTGTGACCGTATGAATTCCAAATTAATTTATTCCAAACTTCCCTAATATTTAGAATAGGCTTCAAACATACTAGTAATATTTATTTAGATACCAGTAGAGTTATGGAAAATACTTGTTCTTTTATTTCTAGATTTGGTAATTTTGGTATCAACACAAATGACCAGGTATTTTAAATAAACACCAGCGTCTGTGGAGATCAGTATTAGTAGCCGCACAATGTTGTAACAAAATAAAAAATAATAGAAGAATACCTATAAATATTTTTAAACCTATGACCGACGGTTAAAATTATCCGAAAATCTTATCCGTGGCACCACTAAATGAGGTTTAAAGAATGTAACACATTCCTCTTGTGAAATGTCGGGCAATCTCGAAACTAGTAACAGTGTTGGACGAACTACTCGTGGTAAGCAGTGGTACGAGTACATGCTGCTGGACAAACTAGCGTGTTTGTGTTCCGACTACTGCCGTCCTCCTTGGCCCGTTCGGAGCGAGTTATTGTCACGAGATAAGGTGCTCTTGCTAGAAAATTTACTGTAAATTAATAATGGCAATTATCAAATAAACTTGACTTAGGATTCATGTAGTAAAAATAAAGGAATGTTTTATTTGAGTAGAAATTTCTAATACTTAGAGAGTACTTACTTTCCCTCCAGGTGACATTACAAAATTCTACCCTGTATAAGTGTATACTCGTAATTTACTGGTGTATCTGAAGTTGTCCAATCAAAATTGTGGGTTAGTCCGATTGAAATTCCAAAATGACCGTTTCATTTTGTTTACTTTGTGCGGTATGCAATAAAGAGTAAACATTTCTTGGTACACAGTGCTTAACTGCCTCCCCTGAAGTTGAGTTATCGAGCGTGCTTAATGAAGGCCCGCTCTGGCGCGGCTAATTCGGCGCCCGCGCACTCAATAAATTTCCGTAGCGCAGCGTGATGCCATATTACATTACTCTATCCCAAACCTAAATTCCCTCTGCCCATGCTTATTAATCTCTCAAAATTTTATTGGCCAGTATTTTATATTACTGCTGTGATTGCGAAAGGTATAGACAAATTTATAACGCGCGGAGACTGTCTTACCGAGATTTAAGGATAGAAAGATTTTATTACGAGAATGATTTCTTTATTTATTCTTACGGCTAAATACCGTGAGAAAAATGCGGTAACTGTACCGTAAAACTATGTTGCATTCTGTAGAAATCTTTATAGCGGAATATTTTCATCTTCAGATTGAATAGCACTTTGTATTCCGATAATAAGGTAATAGAATAGGTTTGTGATGGCAGCGATTAGCTTTGTAAATAAAAACAGGAAACATTAAAGAATGGACACGTGAAGTCTATTGCTAGTTACTAGAAGAATATGAGTAAATGCAATATTCTCAATAATATCATCAACAACTGCTACAACAAAATGTTTGACAAGAAATTATAAGATGTTAATAAATCTTAAGCTGTTTAAAGGGACAATAAGAAGGACAACCTACAGGGACAAGTATTACGAGTACTATTATTTCATAGTTTAATAAGAGCTTTTGTTTAACTTGACATCTGATCTCAATCTCACCTGATGATAAGATGTTGTGTTAAATGGAGCACGGTTACTCAGTAAATAACTGTTCAGAGGATAAATAAAAATAAAGGAGTACTTAGAAAAACAGATATCGCGAGAGGGTTTCATTCCCTAGCATTCTGCAATTGGAATGTAAAAGAAAACTGTATGATAAAAATCTTATTTCATAATACTATTTCATTAGCGCTTATCAACCGCTCCCACCTATACCATGCTGTTTATTATCAAGTTTGGAATGCCGTCTCCCTTGATTAGACTAACACATTTCTTGGACTGGTTTTATGGCATAAATCCCACAGTTGTGCACAACCAGCGAGAACAATTGTGATACGCTTGTTTATTGGCGATAGAAGACAAACTGCTCAAATGGCGGATCGTAAATTCCAGATTAAATCTATTCGAGTCAACTTTGGACAACATTTTGTTTATAACAGGAATATATCAAATGCTAGGTGGAGGTAGGCCGTTAAGGTTGGCACATAGTTGGCTTGCAGGTAATGTTGCTCAAGTATCATCGCAGATAAGAAACCAAAATTCACTACTAATAACTTGTGTTAAATTAGCTCTATATCAGATAAACACAAGATATTCTATGCAACATTTAACGTTGTTCCAATTTCTACTAAGTAGATTATTATTGCAATGTAGCTACATAATTTACCAACCCAGTAACCAAAGGTCGAATAAAAAAGACGCTACAGCTAATAACAAAACTTTGACTTATAAATTAACAGAATATAGTAAAAAAATAGTATCCGTTATAACAATGTTACACCCCACGCGTACAGACCTTGTCACGGCACTTTCGACGAAGTGACATGTTTACGCGAATCATATTCAAATGCTATTGCTTAATACTGGTCCCTGGACCCAGCGGTAACTCAGCATCGGTGTAAGTGCTATAAACGCTATAAGTGATATAACAGTAGCCAAATAGCTGCGCCTAATCCGAGTCGAATCGATCGCCTCGTAACGACTCCGATTCGATCGGTAAATTAAAAAAGGTAGCGTATAACTATTCCTCTTTGGAGTTCCTTTTTAGACTAATCTTGTGGAGTTGTAAAGATATAAAGCGGAAATTGTTAAAGGTAATTATTACTACATACTTCAGTTCTGTGATTGTTAAATAAAAATATTTTGCATCTGTCAATTTTGAACATAAAGAAATACTTATAAATTACTCTTTGCACAACATCTCACAATTGAATCTTATAGCATCATAGATCAAGTTAAGGATGTATTCCAAAAAATGAATATAACTGCAACATGACCAAAAAAACTTAACTGTAGAGTCGTACGTAATCGTTGAACTGCTACGAATACATTTATAATAACAAATGAAGTATGAACAGTTTAAGGCATTTTCTCAAAAATCAATTAGCTCCGCAGATACTTATCTATGTATCATTGATATGCGGAACCAATCCCTTACTCTACAAGTGGCTACCGACCGCATTTTTTGTGTGAGAAAGGTGGGTTTTTCAATCAATGCTCGATGCGCCCGCGTCGGTCCTATAAACTCGCTAAGTTATGGGGGCGCGGTAGACTTTGACTTCGGTGTGATGTCATAGCAACAACTGTACTGGTGGGGTATTTTTATCTTGTACAGGCAGGCCTGGCTCACTCCGCGCGGTACATCCGATAATTACCTACAGCGAAGCGCCCCGCCGGCGGGTATTATATCAGTCGAGTGTCACGCGCGCACTCGTCAGGACGCTGGCGTGCGTTGTAGTATGATTATAATTCTATGATCGAAGTATTATTTAAAAATGGACATAAAGAGAAAGAAATATTGTGCGGCGTTCGGGTGTTTAAATTCGAAAAGTAATCTACCGGATTTATCTTTTTTTTTCGCTTCCCAAAGATGCTGAATGGTATGTTGGCCATGTAGGTAATCAATAATTCTTAGGATAGTATAGGAACCTAACCTACTATGAAGGTTTTCCATAATGAATGCATACTTACCTACATACGTACCTCATTACAAATAAGTAGATTAATTATTTTTTCACTAGACAGCAACCCTAACAGCGTAAGAAGAGTTCAGAGGCACGCGATAGAAAGAGACAAAACTTGTAGGTGAATAAAATTGTAGGTACGTAGTGCTGTGCGAGCTGAATTCCACTGTATCGCGTCGTAGCAAGACTCGCATTTATTTAAATCGTCTTGCGGAGTAATCCTTCTGTACCTGTACTATTACTTATTCTGTGGTACAGGTATCTGTTCCAAATAAAATATGACAAGTTAAAGTCACAAAATGCAACAAGATTTTTTGTTTTAGATACTCTCGATGTTTATTTGATTTTGATAGTGACTATGCTTGTGGTTACTGAGCAGTCCTTTTAGGGATGCAGGTATAATAAATTTTCTTGCTCATAACCAGGAGCTGGTACCTGATACGCAATACTGCTGGTTGGTGATTCTCAAGGTGTTTCAGTACATAAATAATGTTTTAAGTATCTCAATTCATAAGGCATTTACAGCATTAAAATGATAGATCAGTCAATTATTTAATCAGCTAATCAGCACTTTGGTAAGTTGTGTGTTATTAAAGACATTGTTTACAAGTTCCTTAGCATCCAGGTCTAAATTCACCGATCCGTAACAAGTCTACGAATAAGCCTGGTTTTGCCAACAAGACTGTTTTAATTTAGGACAATGTATCACAAAATTAACATAGCAGCCTGTCTATTTTACGTTATTTATACATCTGTAAGGTCGCCGTCCAGTTACCGGGGTAATAGTATATTACGCAGACGACATATTGCACAAGTCTCACATTAATAAAGCCAGTCGTTTGAATAGAATTTCAATATAAAACAGATAAACGGTAATATATATTCGTTTTGCAAAAAACAAACGTCACGCATAATTAATAGATTGGTTTCCATTAGCGGACTGCCCGAAACTAGAGGTGTCTTTTGGAAAATACCTACTTGTTTTTTTCTTATCGGAGCTGATAACTGTTGACATAGATAAGATTAGGATCGCTGCATTTTATTACTCTACTTAATAATATGCAAATGGAAAATATCAATTGGTATAGTACGAATTGTTATTAGATCCGACGAAGCAAATCCTACACAAATTATACAGGTGGCCTTTCTTTAATTCCATAAAGTGGTTCAAACAATTATTTTCTAAGTCCTTGAATTTTAGCTTCTGGAAACTTTAGTTCTTCCTCTAAAATTTTTTTTATAAAATGTAAAAGATTTTGACTTGCAGTAATACACATAAGAAAAATTTAAAAACATGAATTTCGCTACGAGCAGAGTATTTTTCGGTTGATCTGGTTTAATGATTTTAACCTCATTTAGATTAATTTTCCATGCGAGTTCTAATAAAACGAGCCATAATTAAACTTGTGATCTCGCAGGAAGAGACCACTTGCCGATATTACGGTAATTCTGATAATTGGCTCATTGTTGTAATACTTGTAATTGCGGAGAAACTGAGCCCAGATGCGTAGAGGTCACATGCGTGTTTGATTTATGTAATTATCGCACAACATTATTAGCGCCTCGTTTAGATATTTATTTACTTAATGTTTTGTTCCAACGCAACCAACTTCCAACTACATACATATTTGAGAAACCCATAAACTCCTACGTAAACAATAGAATTTATTTTATTTATTAATCAAAATATTATGGCATGGACTATTGATTTGAAAAAACAAAAACCCCAAAAACGAAAATTTTTGTACTTAAATCGTGCTACATAATAATAATATTATTATGTATAAGCTCTACATTGTGGTAAAAGACAAACATAAAGCAAAAATCTTGGAAAATTCATTTGTTTTCTCGTATATTCTACTGTCTGCGTTTGTTACTCGTGACTAAGAAGCATCACTAACGGGAACGTACGACAACTCACCCACAGATCAGTGGGACGTGTTCGCTTGTGACAAAGAAAATTACTCAACAATGAGTTTTCAGTACAAAAAATAGCGCTGATCTTTGCTCCTTGCATTCAGGTCGCGGAGATCCTTCGTTTCACCTGTCCGTCCGTCACATGCAACCGTGTCGAGCCTTGTCACGGAACGGGTACAATCGACCGAGAATTTTAACCTGTGTTTTTGATTATTTGAGAATTTTCTTGGACCTTAAGAAGAGGTAAAGAAAGACCTTGACATGGTATGCTAATGCTTAGTATTGTGGCTGACATATACTATTATATCCTTCTTACAAATGAAAATTGAATCATTGAAAAGGAAATGTCGTTGGGAAAACGTAAATCATAGATTTCTTTCAACATTGTCTCGATTACAATCTGAGTTTAGTGCCCATTTAATACCTAAAGGTTCATCAAGTAAATGTATTCATCAACAATTCATTGTTCGGGAAATAATCGATTTGTAGATGAATATGGATTGAATTTATGAAAATAAATAATGTATGTCAGTATTCTTTACAATAATTTGTGGCATACCTACCGCTGCTATCGGTGCGCGGGCGCGACACGCGCGCAACAAAAGAGTCGGGTGACTTTTGACTTTCGTCGTGTTTAAGCTTCATATATAATTGAGAACGAAATCCGGGCGCGCATTACCATACAATGGCAACGCGGTTCCGTCGGCCGAGGGTCGGAAAGGGCAAAAAAACACTACTGCTTGCCTTTGTCAGCGATCGACAACGCACCAACGATGCTGGCCAACAAGGTAATTTGATGCTTAACCCTAAAATACAAGGTTGGGAATGGGTGACGTGCAGGTCTGAATATGACGTTCTAAGGCTGGTCGGGAGGTTGGCAGCCGTCGGTCGAGGCAGCCCATCATGAGACGACTGACGAGTGACGAGGCTCCAAAAAAAAGTCAGCGAACGTCACCGAGCGGAGTTTTGAGTTATCGCAGGTTTTTTGGAAGGGTTGAGGATGAGGTTTTTGGGTATCGATGTCGACTGCTCACGTTATGTCTCCGCTCTTGAAAGATGTCAAGTGACTGTTCGTTTTGCTGTCGTTTGAGATGGTCGAGTAATAAGCCGAGAGAGAAATCTTTAGTCACGCTACTTTATTCTTTAACTCCTTTAGTAAACTTTGGACTAAATTCCATATTTGAAATAAAGAACCTACCAGCGCTACCAGCATCTACAAATTTTTATCCTAGCAAAAAACCATCCTACTAATATTATAAATGCGAAAGTTTGTGTGGATGTCTGGATGTCTCGATGATTGTTACTCTTTCACGCAAAAACTACTGAACGGATTTTGATGAAACTTTACAGTATTATTGTTTATAACCCAGAATAATATAATATAGGCTTTAATTTATGACAAACTAAATTTCACGCGGGTGAAGCCGCGGGCGAAAGCTAGTATCTAATATTTGCTTCAGTTAATGGATTCAATAGCAAAACGCATGTCAATGAGGAAACAATCGACAATCTACCTATATGACCTAACCTAACATATTCAACCTCCAAATCACTCCACTGAAATTTATAGACTGATATCCATCAAGACACAAAACACAACGTACCTATAGTACCCACCAAATGGTCACCTTGAACGAGCATCCTAACAACAAGTGATTTTCCTAAAATCCCTATCAATATTCATATCACTGGCACCCTCGATAGCCACGTCCAGCGAAGGCAATAAGCCATAGACGACACTTTCTAGCTCTGCGGTGCGCATACGCAATGGGTGGATCTGTGCAGTGGTCAATTTGCAACCTTATTACCATGAGTAAAAAGATAAGTTTATCAATTTAGGCTATGGCATCCGGGTGACACCTAAACAACTACGCTAGTACTAAAAGTTGAAGAGCAATTAAGGTGGTTTTACAATACCGTGGAGTAAAGTATACGGGTACAATTACATGATGTAACAACAAGCTTGGGACAATTTTATTTGTTAGCTATTCTCAATCACCCAACTTTTACCTTATAGTGAGCAATGTGATCTTTACTTTAACGATACGTACAATTTTACATAACGATTAGAATTCACCGCATTCGCAATGAAATAAATACATACCTACTTCCTAAAATAAAGAAAAGTACTAAAAGAAACCAACTACCCGAAGTAGGTCAGAGAAAATTGTGTGTCAACCTTGTAATGTAATAAATGAGATAGAACAATTCGCTTCTGAAAACTTAAAGTGTATTCGCTGCGATTTCCTCGTACCAGTTAACGAGCACTGTAACTATACAGGGTGAGTAAAACTTTCATTAGTATCTTACGTTTAGTCTATGCATAAAAAATTTACAACATCATCTCAATATTTGTTAAATTTCATAAGGTTTTATTTTAATATGCAATTATCAAGACTTATGTATTCTTAATCTGAAAAGTTTGGAGTTGAAATTAAACAATATCACACAAATGGTAAAGATAATATCGCTGAAGTGGTTTTCAGAGCAGAGTTAAATCAACAAATTCTCTGTATTATTAGTTTATTTATTCAGCTAACATTTGTGAATAATATATTTATCCCGGATATTAGGCATCTACTCGTAGCTCTATATGTACGCTTTTTTAACTCTATATTAAATCTCTAATTAAAGTAGCAAAGCGAAAATGGACTTCAAACGTTTATATTTACTTCGAAAAAAACTTTGCACACAAAATGAAGTATATTACGTAATTTTAGATGCCTTGACGATGTTTACTTTTCCTACAAGTTTCTTAAATAGGGCGCAAGTGACCAAATCATCGGTATGAATTCCTGATACAGACAAACCCCATAGGCATTTTTACCCAAAAAACTGCGAATGAGTCTCCCTCGTGTTTACAAAATCCTAGCATCAATAATAAACATGCAAGTGTGTGGGTAAGTCCGGTAGCTAGATATGTCTGTGATTACTCACACGCACAGCGCGACGTGACCGCCATGCTGATGCGGTGTTATCCGATGGGGGATTTTCGGTGATGTACAGCCTGTATTAATCGATAACTTTAAGCAAGAAACAAAAGACTGAAGCAACTTGACTGACTAAACTTGTGAACAGAATCAATAGAGCCTTTGCCGTCTCGGCTCCCTTTAAACTTCAAATCATTTATTACTTGCGTTTTGGTTTCCAACATTAAACGCAAACCAATAAACTAACACGGCAATTTTACTTGATAAAGTAAATTAAACACAATAAAATTACTTATAATTGACATTAAGTTTCAATGCATAAAACATAATTTGCGTAGGTACCTACAGCACTTGCAAAACTCGATTCACGTGCTGTGCGTAAATTATTCAAGGACTAGCTATTTATTAAAAAATGTGCGTAGCAAAAACATCTTACAATATTAGCCTAGTAAATCTTCAATGACTGTCAAGTGTGTATCTACAGTTTAAATATACTTAATTAAAATACAAACTAGGTTTTTCCGTAGTCATTAGCATATGACTAACGGAGTCGGTATGAGCTTGCTCTGTGCTTTGCAATCGATTAATTATAGAGATCTTGTCATTTTGTTCAGATCGAGATTATAACGTCTGTATTGATCTCTAGCAATAGAACAGAAAAAACAGTTGCAATTCGTTAAGAATGAAGCAAAATTTGGCCACCGACCGGGTAACTAGTTATAATTATTATGCTAGAGAGTTCATCTCATTTTTCTTGCCGGATTCGAATCTGCCACCTCAACTGGCATAGCATAAAAACTACTCAAAGTCAAAAGTCAAAATTTCTTTATTTGTTTGGACTAATAAATAGTTCTTACAAATCGTCATTTTGCTCTTAAGGAGCCTCTATATATATAGATACTAGGCTAGATGATCATTTAACTTGGTATTGGTATCGAAATTTTTTTAGCTTGGTATTCTAACCGTCTTGTCTTGTCGTGTTGTCTTGACCCGTGCGTAGTGATTTACAACCTGTGAACTCGAGTGCTAATTGGAAGCGCCAAATAAATTAAAGTGTGAAAGTATTAGCCACTAATTAATATCACTTGATGGCCGCCATAAATGCTGTTCTCTATGTAGAGCTCGCCTTTTATGAGCCCTATATAACAAACAATATAGAGAAAGCTTCTTTAAGGTGAGATATCTGGTGTCGATGTCGAAAGTCATGGTGGAATGTAGGCATATAGCAATGAATTTCATAATATAACGGCGTTTTCTTTTATGGAAAACTTGATGAGAATTAAGTCGTGATTCTTAAACGAATAGGGGTTTACATTGGATGGGAGTATCGAAGAAAGAATCCTAATTTTTGACGATTATTATTATTTTCTTAATGCTCAAGATTTTGTATTCAGTGAAGCATTAATGCAGTCTTTTTTGAGCACCATATAATCGAAAATTTAAATAGATATAGGTACTTGTTACTAAGTACGGATCACTGGCCTTTTAATTATACACGTAGATTTTATACTGTCAGGTGCATCAACTTACTTGTATCAGTAGCAATAGTAGGCAAAAATCAACATCAAGTGAAACTTGTAGAATTTTGTCTCTACATGGTTAAACGTATGAAACTAGATACGTTTTGGCCACGCAGATCTCTACAACCTAACCGGGTTCATTTTTGACTATCTCTAAGCACAAAACTTGAGACAGATCCTAACCCAAAATAACTCGGCAAGTCGGTTGGATTTCTTTCAGCATCGATCGTGTGTTTAATATGCCACCGGCGTGCGATCGCTCGCATGGAAGGATGCTCTGTTTGGCACTGCCCTTATCCGGCCCGGACGTCTGACAATACGTGATGCGTCCCGGAGGCGAAAATGTGCACTGTACTTTGTTGTAGACAATAGATATTAATTAGGAAGTAAACTGCCTGATATAATATAAGTAGGTCCTCATATTATTTCTGACTTCCATAAAAAAACGACCCAATACTTCGGCACCCAATGACAACACTTTAGTAAGTGATAAATCAGCATTTTTACAGCTTAATTTTAGTCTACAAATAAGAAGACTGAGGGAAAAACATCTGGTTAGATACTAAAGGTTACCCAAATCAAAATTATGCAATACATTTATACTTGACTTTGATTGAACCCTGGTAAAATATTCTACACGTTGCAATGCTAAGCGACACCTCAGCCTTAAACAGCGTACTAGTATACGAACTAATATAAGGCACTGGGTCTTGCCACTTCAAGCTTTAACGATGTAAAAATGTAAATTATAATTGAATAAGAATGACATAAGCCATTAAAAAGTCTAGTGACTCAATGAAGGTTATTGACCGGATACAATAGATTAGCCGTACCGATCGGAGTAATAGCAACAGAAACATGAAGATTATATCTGAGATACGAGTACACAATACTTGTTTATTAATTAAATAAACATGTTCATCTGAATCAGTAAAGTTCACGGTGATAATTTGATAACGTGTTTATCTAAATGGGGAGATGCCGATGTTCATAAAAGTTGGGACTTGGAGTCACAACTCAGAAAACTTTATGGTTAGGGAATCGTAAGTCTTTAAAAATAGGCATTTTATAAAGAATTTACAAATTATTTTATTAAAAAAAAGGGATTTTATAAAGAATTTGTCTAACTCCACAAGTCTAATGGTGGCTTACAAACATAGCAACAGCGGGCAAAAAGAAAAACAGGAAAAAGTGAAGAATTTTCCTGCATTTTAAAGTAGAGCAGCAACCCGTACGGAGCGGAGGAAAGCATTTCCCTGACATGGTTCCGCACAAGGTCGACGGCCGCGCCACGGTCGCGACCAGCGCGGAATGCTCAAAGGATCCCAACGTTCGCACTCCAACTTCAATCCCACTCCGAACTATGCTGGACATGTAATACGGTTAATACACGCTGTAAACAGATGTACTTGAATACTTGACCATTTTCCTTTGATGAAAATTGTTGGGTCACGATTAAGATGAAAATTTCGGTAGTTGTGTGATTTAATAGACAATATATTATGCCTAAGTTTTGAAAAGTTGTTCTAGAACTAGCTTTTCATCTATTTTGTTAATAATAAAAGAATTAAACTGAAGATATTTAGGTGACTTATATTTTCTGTTCTGTTTCAGTAAATACCTGAAAACAAATTATGGCGTCATTCACGTTTTGTGTCATTGGTTGCGCTTTGAAATTTTGTATTTTTCCTCTAAGTAATGACATCACAGGCCACCTGCAGACATCGTAATGTCACTGCCGACCACCAACGCTCAACCTTCGGATCGTTTACCACTATCGAGTGGACGTGAAAAAACGTGAAAAAAACGCGAAGTTTCCATCGTGTGTACAGACTATTCAATATCAATTTGCGCGATGCAGGGCGAGTGGAAACAGACGAGGGTCAAGCGGGGCAGGTGTCCACTGCATACCGGCGACGTAGAGCAGGAATTACAGATCGCTTACCAGCTTATAAACGACTATTCTTTTTTAATTAATATTTTGTTAATACAACCACGGTTATTGTACAACAAATGGTTATTGAAGAATTATATCACAAATAAAAAAATAAACCAAGAGAGTTATTTACTATAAGTGTCTTCAAGAACATTTTCTCACCTGTTCTTAGTTGATTGGATTTGAAATTATAAGTAAGTACACGCTAATGAAATCAGTATGATAAATGTCCAAGAAAAGGATCTTTAATTGCAATGTTACAACAAATTGGCGTGCCTGACCTGAGAGACCTAAATCATTCTGACCCCAGATCATAGAGACCTTAATAAATAAGGTCTAACATGTAGGTCTCCGCGTAGGCCCGAAGCTGTACATCTGGCTAATTTACTCTGTGTCCGAGCTAGGCGATAAGCCGGTGGATCGCGCCAATTAGCATAAACCGTGTGTGTTATACGCCGTATATTATGCCCGCATACCGCCTGGCCTGCTGGAACCATACAATATCCTTTTTGTACATCTGTATTTTAATTCCCAGTAGGTACTCTTCCTGTTTATCGTTCCTGATTACCGTCTTCGTACCTCGATAGTTTACTTATGGATCATCGGTCAAATTGTAGCGAGAAAAACCGTCTGACAAAATCTATTGACGGATAGAACTCTTTGGCTGGGTTGCATCAAATTCCATACAAAAAACACCGGTTATCGTTTTATTTGCCGTTAAAGTTAGGTGGTGCAACTCAGCCTAAATAACATAAGATGTCATAATAGCATAGTCTTCTTTGGTACCTATCTAGTATAAATGAATGAGAATTTAACTACAGCGAATGCGATTCTTATTTATTTAATCACATTTTATTTCATTTTCCTCGCTGTTTAGCCATTAATCCTGTCATGGCCATAAACCACCTCGCTTTATCTCGAGGTCACGTTGCTTAGATCCGCCACCACGTGTGCGGTAAAACACATACTAGATAATGGGAAAAATCGACGCTATTTAGTAACATCAATATCCCTCCCAAATTACTTATTAGAAGAAGTAGTACTACAAGTTATCATCAATCGCAGCATTAATACACTAAACATTGTAACGTCTGATTTGCAAGTTATTACCAGTAGGTATAACGAATTTCAGCTTCAGTATTTCCAAATTGTTATCATTTTTCCTTACTTAGTAAAGTTACTATTTAGCAAAGTACAAGATATTATTTAGTTTACAGTTAAGATAACTTATTATTATGTGCATTTAGTGTGAAAAACTCAAGCGGGGAAAAAGAAAATGTAATAAGGAAATTCACTAACTTTTCGTGTAAAATAAATTTACAAAATCTTTCTTTGAAGATCTTGCGACACATAACGTTATCTTAGTATTCTTGGTATTCTTAATGTGGGTTATACTTTATGCTAATATTGGCGGGTGAAGTAAAACAAGCGAAAGTTTGCTATTAGCATGACAATACTTTGTTCGCTTTTTTGGTGTAGGTGCAGTTCGTGAGCCTCATACTGGGCTGTGAGGCGGTTTGCTAATGAGCTGAAGATAGGTCAGAATGTTTTGACACAAAGTATGTTTGATTTATAAGATACGTAATGTTATTATTTAACCAAACAAAATCTATTAATTCTTCAAAGTTATCTTTACAGAGGTCTAATTCAAAATGATTTTAACAAAATAAGCGGCGTCTAATACCTTCATGATTTATTTTAACTAAGTACTGCAAATAAGCGTGTGTGCAAGAGAAGCGATTGTTATTGATAACAACCAGAGAACAATGCGTTCTGATGAACAGGGGCAAAATTCATAGAGCAAAATGTTAAAGAGTTATGACCCCTGAGAGGAAAACACATTTAATGTAATGTTTTGTTAAAAATCGAGTTGACTTCAATATTAATTGGAAATTTTGTTTTAAATATACGGACATCAGCAAAATTACAGATAAACAATGTTTAATAATTAATAAAATAAAAAAATTTAAGACTTGAATGAACTGAAATTAATTTTGAACTAATTTTCCCTGCAGATCTGCCAACACATTTCGTTGGTTTGATTTTATATTATTGTAAAGGAAAATATTAATTGATATAATATGGAATAAAAATTACCACGTTAAACAGATTTAAGAATTGTAATTTAATTCCGTTAACCCAATACAAATAACAAAAGTACACAAATATAATCCATAAAGTAACCAAAGCCCCAGAAGAATTAATTTGAAGCATTTGATATCATAAGGTATAAGTTTGTTTAATTTATGGGCACCATAACCCGACTCCGTCTGTACCTACCACTTTTTACCGCAACTCGTATTAAATCGAGGGATATTACATAATGGCATGATTAAGAATAAAAACATGATTAAATATAGCTCAGGTTCATTAGTGTAATAGTCGCAGGCAGGGTGCCCCGCGCAGGAAAATTATACAAACCAGTTATAGTGAATAATGCGCCGTGTACCAAGAATGCAGATAGGCTACGACCATATGATGCGTTGTGCTGCGACGAGGCGCGCTGTCATATTTAATAAGAAATTTTCTTAAAAATACCCCTGCTAAACTATTTCGCTCTACATCGTGAACGATCTACTACCTGACGACACCTCATGACTCGGGCTGATAATATAGTCACAGCCGAAAATGAAAGGTGTACTTATACCTTATTTTTCATGTGAACGAAATAGCATTCATACAGACACTGTCTACGTTGTAAGAGTAATTGTATACAGGTACGAGCTGTATTAGTGAAAACAATCAAGTCTCGGTTTTCCAACCGCCTAATCTACTAAAGTTTCCATGACAGCCGATTTTCTTTTTTTCCTAACTACCAGTACCGTAGAAGAAGAACAAAGTTGTGGGTTTTTACTTTTCATTACCCAAGAACAATAAAGTGATGTTAGTTCTTAATCTTAGGCAGCACTGTGCAAGCAGAATATAGACGCATTGTTCCTCTCATGGCATATATCTGCGGAAAATATTTCCAATGACGCGATGCGGGCCGCGCTTGCGCCACGCAGCCTTATTGTCGGCGCACAGTGAGCAAGCATTCCGCAGGCGCGTGATGCAGAAATATTTGACCTAATCGTCACCTCAAGGGAAGCTGTGTCCCATGAAGTCGTCACGTGATTGATACGAGTAGGCGCTTTTATAGTTTTTTATTAGACAGATTACTGCGATATAGATCTGAGCCGCAATCGCAGTCCTTAAGTGTTTTATGACGAATCTTGCTTAATTATTTAACTCTATTGTAGAGTTCATTGTGTTATTTTTAAGTCTTTATTAAAAAAAAAACAAATATTTTCAAAACATGCTTTTGTACTCGTACAATAATATCACGTAGAACCTGTACCATATTCAATCGGTTTGTCACGTCATTCATTTCAAAATATTTCCTATGACATGTGCAGTTGCTCAGTTGCTACTGCTTACCAAATAAGGCCATATTCAAATTTAGAAACTAAAATAAAATATCCAATAATCGTAAAGTAGACGTGTCACATCATTATAAGTGGCTAGTTGCCAATTAAGGTCAAAGTTTAGTGCATTAATTTGCGAAATCGTTCGCCCGAACGAGCGGTGGTAATCTAACTGAGGTTTTTCGAAAATCGGTAAATCACGGTCGTATATTAATGAAACATGTGTCTAGCCGGAGAAGCGGTACTGGCTCTAGATTGTCACAATAAATTTAAATATTGATAGTGTAGAGTTTGCTATATTCGTCTAACGAGCGCGCGCACTAAAAAAGCAATATCAGTATATCACCGCGGCCATCCGCGTTTTGGAGATCTCACGGCGCGCGCGCAGCGCTTGCGTGGAGTCGCCGCTCACATGTTTTTGTCAGTTTCGGTCGAGCTTACGCCTAGCGGAGGTTTCTTGCCGTATTCTAATGCGCAAGGAATCGCGCAGATATCTGCGCGAACACAATCAACCGGATCGTTCCGTACCAATAGGCGCGGCCATTATTTTGTCTTGCGCGTTACTTTACGACGGCTTCGTCTGCAGTCGCTCGGCGCCGATTTTCAGTTGGTTTTTTGTATCGCGTGCGATGTGCGCGGGCGACTCCACGCCCGCCGTAACCCACAAAAACGTGTTCCACTCATTATGAAACACGAAACTATGATATTTCAAGTCGCCTTGCCGTTCGTACGACAAACGGCCTTTGCGTTGCGCAGCCGCAGAGCGCCCAATAAATATACGCTTTACTGTTATCTATAAACAACCTTCAGCTAGGAGCAGACCGGTATCGAGGCGAAACTATTCTAATAAAAAAAACCAAACCAGTCCAAATTAGAGATAACGCGGTGGAAAATGTTGCTCGCGCCGGGAGTCGAAGATAGGCTCGGGGCGTAGGTGTCGTCGTGTGCTTATTGCGCATACGCATGCCGCATTACGAGCCCGGCCGACTGACACTTTCGTATAAAAACAACCATCATGTCTCTGGAACTAATTGGAGAGACCTATCGAGTTTCTCGCCGATGTCTTTTCATTAGAAATAACCATTCGAATGGTAGATATATCCGATTGAAAGATTCCTGTAGGCTATTTGAATTAATTCCGCATTAGCAGGTGGAATTAAAGTCGGCAGCCAGTTTATCAATGGCGAAGACAATGGGCCGTGAGAAAGATCACTGGCGTCGACAGGACGAGCGAGTGATGTATCGATCCAATTCATTTCTAATCGATAACTCTGGCTATGTATGGATGATCGATTTGTATGTGTAGCTCAGTTTATTGGTTACGCCATGAGCTGTTACAGATAATCTACTTACTCGAGGATGAAACAAATTCAATAGCATTTACTAAAACAAATTGTGTTTTTGGGAATCATCGTGATTCCCAAAACCACTTAATATTCAGGAATTCAGAATTAGAATTAATCTTTGTCGTCTTGGTCTTGTTCATTAAGATTTACTTACTACTGCAACTGATACTACTTTATATTTATTATAAACCTTTGATTGTGTCTAATAAATATTTATTAATTTTATTTGGTATACAAAACATAATGAAACATGACGATGCTATTTCAACAAGTGAACCGATGCAAAAAAACTACTCGTATTAGGCCAAACTAACGCGACTCGAAGTGATATGACTTGTCAATTTTTTATTTTATAATGATGAATATCATTGGCTAAAACTTGTGAATCCTTCAAGCTAATGCTCGCATTAGTATCCTAAAACTAAACCAAACGAGTATTGTAAAAGTAGTTCCATTAGCATTTAGCATACACTGAAGATGTTAGACAATTTAGCTTTCACGATGACGCAGCCGTGAATCAATAAAGGCTAATAAAGATATTAAGCGGTTGTATCATTATTCCCCCTGTTTATCGCTAGTGGCTTTAATATGCAACTCAATAACTGCAGAATCCATTTACATATCGTATGATAGCGAACCTTTAATTATAAACGTCGTCGATTCAGACGCAATGAATATTATCTGTGCCCAAGAAAACTAATAAAGTTTGTTAAATGTAACCGCTGAGCTGACCATTACCTGATTGTAAAAACAGCTTGACACCATGATATAGCTTAACGAAAATAATAAACAAGTAATATGAGATCTGACAATAAAATACCTAATTCCTAAAAAGAACGATTTGAAACTATGTACGGAAAATTTACAAACACCTACCAAAACGCAAAAGATATTGACTATTGACTACAAGATTTCAAACGTGGGTATTTCCCTACAAGCCCTATTCTATGGAGGAATAGCGTTTTGACAGCGATTAATACGTAGTATCGCGATACTGACTGATGGTATGGAATCTCCTATTATAATACATAAACAGTCATTAGATGTAAATAAATATCAAAATTTTTCATTAAGCTCTTCATATGGATGAATATCATCACCACGGTAATGTTATAGGCATTCACTTTATCCTGGTAGGTATAATCCACATAATGGAATGCAAAAGAAGGTGACAATCGGAGGTCAATCGAAATGTATGCAAGATCTAAAGCTCAGATTATCAAATAGTTCTTACGACTAGAGTCTAAAGCTATAATTATAGCTAAGTCTGCTCAATTATTAACGGTAATATTTCATATCACTTAATCACTAGTACTAGTCAAGTAAGTACTTTGAATTTGATTTCATAAAACTAACCAAATAAATAAATAATTGAAATGGAAGAATGTAAGACTGAGCTGGGCTTGACATTGATATTGGCAAACTTTTTATGAACTAGCCTAGGTTGTCTACAGTTAATATACTATAATTGGGATTTCAAGATTATAATTAAGGCTGAGCTGAGATTTAACTGTAACAAAACAATAACTCAATTCACGTTTGTCAAAGTTAAAGTAAGATAGTGCAACTCAGTATTTAAGTGTCCGACTTGTTAAAGAATTTGTACCTTAATTTTAGTGACACAGTGATGTCATCTATACTAATTGTATTTAATCCCTAACCCCAATTCAGAGACACCAAGAACCAAGTTACTCTTTGTTAAATAATTTGTAGGTTTTATTATACAGGTGCCTAAGGTTTACGAGAGCGTCATAACTTCGCAATATTCGTAGATACGAAAAGAAAAATCTGCGATTACATGTCAAGTGAAACCCGTAACCATAGATTAGGGTCCTGCATCGATTGCAGCCATCAAATATTGAGGCTCCACTGCTCACCGGGGAGGTATAACTCGCGAATATGTTTTACGAGCGCCCGCCCGCGCCCCGCGCCCCTGCTCTCATAAACTATGGATGTGCCGCTGTCAAAACTTGAAACCCTACATATACTGCCAAAAATGCCCTTTGTTTTGAAAGATTGAGCCTAAATCTGATTGCAGTAAGAAATAGAGTACGTGTAACTCTTGGTTGTGGTTGTAATTACAAGACCTATCCTATCTATTCACATTGCATTTTATTGACATTCCTTGTTGCTCTACATCGGAACCATCAACTAACTTAAAAAATATTTTCCGTTATACTCCGCCACTGTTTCCAGAAGAGACAGTTCTGGATGTATTTAATGGATATTGAAGCTTTAGGCTGTGATTCAAGGAACTATGATCTTAGTTAATAAATACTGTCTTAGTTACAAATGGCAAGAAATCCAACTAGGAGTGCAAATTCCCAACCTCCCAGTTCCCCCGCCGCAGTCAATCGCAGTCAGGTGGCGGTCGCGCGCGATTTATTACACCACTCGATTTTCCCTATCCTGCTTATGTGTTATTGAATTATTGAGTTTTATTCGAGAACATGCTGAAGGGGACGTTAGTGGGTCGTCACTGAGTTTGGATCACGTTGTTTGTCAGTAAGTTACCGATATTTTTGACAGCAATGTATGTTCCACTGTTATGTAGCTAACTCAGTTACAGCAAAGATTTTTCTGTAATATTTGATTATTTAGAAGGTACTCGTATGTCGCTGAATTTCGGATTTACACTGCAATTCAGACTCATCCATTGACGCGATTAACAATTGTGTATGGTTTCTGGTTAAATAACTATCTCTACAGATCAAGACCGTCTGACAACCATTATAAACGTTTTTCATCTTCGTCAGCAAGTAACAATTATACCTATGGATTTGAAAGTTTATTAAACGACACTAATATTCTGATAGTTTTACAATTTTTTTTTGACGTTATGCATTTTTAGATTTAGATAGTAATATAAATGTAGATCGTGTGAACGTGTATCTCAAAACAGTTAGCCTTGTACCCTCAACCTAGACCACTTTATTCTAATTGTTACGCAATCTTACATTCGAATTTTGAAAATTGTTACTTAATTTATTTTAATTTTGGCTCCCAAATATAAATTTTGGACACTGAAATATAAAATTGGGATCAAAAAGTGCATTCAAATAATAAAAAAATACAAAATTATTGCTGCATCGGTGTCGGAAATGTCAAATATAACATAATTCTTGCGGTAGAGTCATTACGAGGATAGGTAGTAAGGCTGAGTTGCACCACCTTACTTTGACCGTAACTTTAACAATAACCGGTGCTTTTTGTATAGAGTTTGACAGATTTTTGACGTTTGTCAAAGTTAAAGTAAGATGGTGCAACCCAGCCTAAGTGTTCATAAAATCTTGAAAATTAGGAAATGCACTAGTAAAGGTAAATGCATTTTGTCACAATGTTAATTAAAAAAATGCATTAGGATAAACGACTTCTTTTACACAAAATAGTTGTATGCATTTTTTGGTTCCAATTTAGAAAAGCATGATATTATTATATTATATGACTATTTGACTATGAATATTTAAGATGTAGAGCACAAATTGATTATTTATATTTTTTATCCAAAGTGAGTATATTTGGATACACGTGTGTCTTAATGATTGAACTTGCATCTTAAGTAACACTTTTTGTTACATATAACGTGAATTATTTAAATTTTTTTTACTTACTTTGATGAATAAAATATTCGCTAAATATTTAAATTTCTTCGTAATCTTTTTAAAATCTTTCCTTTCTATCAATTACCAATGTATAAATTACAATTTATAAATATTTAATAGGTACTAATATTATAGTATATACTTCGATGGCAAGTTAAACCTTCCTTTAGCATGAATAAACGTAACAATACCAAAATCATAATATTTTTATTATTACGGTAAAAATCTAAACAATATGAAAACTACTATCTCATCGTTCAAGACACACTTAAAAATTGTAACTTCCTACTTTTTTATATTTTTAAACCGGCAGACAGTGGTGACTGAGTTTGTTGCGGCGCTTCTTCTCAGCACTTGCCAAATGTTTGTCTCGAAGCGCTGGTAGGGCAAAAAAAGAATGAGACATGTATAGGCTCCTTATTAAGAGCATTTGACGATTTGCAAGAACTAATTTAATTAGTCTAAACAAATAAAGAAAATTTTGATTTTGATTTTGATTTCATATCTTATTGTATTTTTTGGTTCTCAATAAAGGTTGGTGATCTATGAGTAGGTAAAATAAAATGATAGCTTATAAAATTTTAAAATTTTTAATAATGCATCTTTTCGACTTCGTTAAGAAGTTTATGAGGTTGATGTTGAACTTTCTCAAGTCAATCGTCAGGTGTGATTAATTCGTTTCCAAATGCGCGGCGCAGTCCGCACCCTTTCTTAGCGCGCAAATGAGTTAGGGCAGTAATAAGGCGCCGTAAATCGCGCGCCGAACTGCGGCCAGATGTAACTTTTTTATATTTCATTTTCCACTTTTAACACATCCAGCCGCACTGCCCGGCCATAGCTTTAGGAAGTATTGGAAACGACATGGTTTCATTTTTTCATGCAAAAATTATAGGTACTCGTCAGTATTGTAACTTTCATTACTAGACTCAGACATTTCATTTCTCTTTTTTATCGAGGAAATAGTAAAATGACAAGAAAACTTAAGCATTACATAGCAAACTTCCCGTAAGGGAAAACGTATCTGACTTAATATTTCTTATAACATGTGAAGTGTGAAATATATTTGAACTGTCTTGAAAACGCAAGTAAAGGAATAAATAAAATTCAAAATAGAATTAATATACGTTACGGTAGGTTTCCAGTTTTCGTTTTCAATATCCTAGTTAATATTTTAAATGATGGTTAATGTTTAATATTGAATCACATCACGCGTCGATGTTCTACGAATTAAAAGCATAGCGGAATAGAAAGCACGTGGAATTTTAACGCGCTCAAAAGATACTTAAGATTCCCGGCGCCATTTCATATTCATAGAACCGTGTGCGCGTGGCGTTGGCGTTTACAGCAAAATGTGTTGTAGTAAATGACCAGTGTAAGTGCGTAGCTGCTAAATAGATATTAATTTTATTATATTACTATGAGCATGACTGCTAATTTTGCAGAAGCTTTTACGTGTGAAACTACTTTAACGTTATTATTTTTTATTCATTTAATTGCAAACGTTTACTGCAAGTAGAAGCTAGATAACTCTACTCATTAAGAATTTTCACTGTTTTTCAGAAAAATACCATCTTGTGCAATCTTGTAGACTCATTGGTCTACCAACTAAACCCTTTCGCGCGGACCGGCCAATAATGAAATCTGGGGTGTGAAATAAAAAGAAAAACTCTCTTAATTAAATTTTCTTTTGGGGAATTTAATAAGCGGGGGCAGCCTGAGCCGATAGTACGCTCCCGTTTACGGGTTTGCTTTACCTACCTATACTAGGTACCCATAGGTAAAGCCAATGTTTGTATTTCGATTTCGAGTTGATTCTTTTCTTTACCGATACCGTTCATTAGATAAAGCTGTAACTGATTTAAAGGTATAATATAGTAAAGTGTGGTTAATATATTGATGTGGCAGTTAATTTTTCCAGTTTTAATTAATCTTGGCAAGCACTTTACTAGATGGAATTGATTTAATTATATTAGACTCACAGAGATCTCGCAAAAGTTCATTTTTGTTATTGTGTAACCACCGAGTTATGTTATAACTTACAAGTTTGAAATACCGATCTTATTAATTCTAATCGTTGCCCATTGTATGGAAGTTCAGTTTACCTCAGATAAATACAAAGAGATGCAGTAAAGGTTTACGGCATTTGTGCACAATATCATAACAAACAAACGGGCATGGCGCAATCCGCGCATCGCCGCATCGGCGCGTTCAGCGGCTCCCGGCCGAAGGCGCGCGATAGCGGCGCACGCGCAACATTTAAATAAACACTTAGCAACAATAACCGAGATAGCCGCGCCGAACCTCCACTAGGAGTAGCGATGGGAAAACAAACTGCGTATTATATTACTTATTAGTTCAATGTAGGTGAAACAAAAACTGTAGAAACATACATTATCCAATGTCACAGAAACTGTATTTTCGAGCTCTTTAGATTCAGGGAAAATACTATTATGATATAGAGCTCACGATATTTGGTATTAGTTTACTAAGTATCTATTTACGCTTTATAAAATTGGTCGAACATACATGTTAATAAATATGAAGTAAATATCCACTCTACTTTTTGAAATTCATTCTCAAATCACAGAGTGGCCCGGCAAGTAAGTAGTAGTAAGTACAAAAACAAAATGTAATGCTCGTCTAAAAATTTTAAGAATTGTTCAATTTCAAAGTAAAATTTGTTTAACAGCAAGTTTTAATGCCAATTTATAAATAATAATTATGATAAATATTGTCAATTGTTGGTTTAAAAAAACAATAAATAATTTAAACATTAAAAAAAATCGACCAATCTGCTAGGTAAGTAAAAATTAAAATTAAATAACATTTTTTTCGTACTTAAAATCAATTAAATATTTAGGTATCAAATAAATAATTTTAAACCAAAATAAATAACTTCTACTCAAACCACCGCTATGTTATTTACTAAAATACATTTTGTACAATTAGAGCACTTTCAGATATAATTGACAGTTTGTGTCAAATCAGACGTGTCGGGTAATGTTAGAAATCTGCCATGCGGGATGATGTACGTTTGCTTTTACACGCCCAGTTTTTTATTTTTATAATTAGTTCTTAATACCGCACACGAAGCAAACGCGCCGACGCCAACTATTCACTATATTAATTACAAATACCTATATAATTAGTGCTCAAATGACCATCATCATTTTACGTCCGTTACGCCACGCTACGGTTATGTTTCTCTAGAACGGCTCTTATTTGGATTCCACTAAAACTATTCGCGTTATTCTAACAATTTAGCTGCTGACGGTACCGTGAACCTTACTCCACGTATCATACTCTCATGAATAATGTATCGCGCTCCAAATAATATACGATTACAGTGGAGGAAAATGCACTTTCTTTGTCTTGCGATGTTTTTGTGGCTCGTCCCGAAAGCGGGTAACGACCGCGTGGTCAGCGCGTCTATGATGGGTAATTAAGTGACTGTGACGCCGCTGCCCACACGAAAAGGCCCAGTAAGCTTCCTCTAATACATTTCGTCTTCTTCGTTTTTTTTTTTTGGTTACAAAGATGTCGTGCTTTGTAAAATCCAAAAAGTACTATGTAGAGTTTTACGTGAGTAAATTAAAAGCCTCTGATATTAATCTCTTTAAAGTATTACAGCAATATTGGAACTAAAACTACTCTATCATCCAACCTTTACATACACAAGTGGTGCTTCTGTATTCTCTCTATCAGTGATTCGACGAACTGACGGCTGGCCTCGCTTCTTCACCGTGAAATCACATAGCGGGCGCTACTCTACTTCCCTACCCGCTGCCAATTTGGTATCTTAGCGATCGTAACTACTTCGAAATATCCTATCAACTAGCAATATACATTGATAGCTTGCACACGCTGCAATAACGCCACTGTATAATTATTATACTAATACCGGCGACTGTAATTCACATCGATTCCTCTATGATTTCTTCGTAATTATCGATAATTGTCAATGATTGCTCTTAATTATAAAATAAACCTAGTAAAATGTAACTACTTATGTGACATAGTCTCGCGATCTCTGCTTGTAAGATTCTATACACACTTTAAACATAAAATAAAAATAGTCTAGTTTTCGTACGTGCATTTGAAGGGGTCAACGCGCACTTGGAAAATGTCGCCGAGTATTCGGGAATTTGCTAATTGGATGTTACAGCCTAAAAAGGTGAAACGAAAAACAACCACACGTCTGCTAAGGCGGACTTAATTAAAATAAACTTTGCATTTTCACAACAATTTAATTACGTCGAGTTTTTTGCTGCAATCTCTTTACTGATACTTCTTTTGTTTATGGAATAATGCAAGGCATCGTTTATTTTGCGATTAGTGTCGACCTAATTTCTGAGGGCAATCATAGATTTTATTGGCCATAAAAAGAAGCAAATCAAGATCCCAGTTATTATTTGTTTTAAGAAATCGCCTGTGCCAGATAAAGACGATTATCTAATGTATTATCTGCTAATCACATAATTATAAGCCACTCAACGCAGGCGCAGCATGCCGACTCGGCCGGCCACAATGTAAAGCAAACCAGAAGTTCAGCTTTAAATCCGTTTTGTAAGTTATCGTAGTATTTAGTTGCGTTGATATTTTTTATATACATGTCCCGACAAATTTAAACTAAGCTGCCTGTAAGTAAAAAAGCTAATGCAGTTCTTACGCACCACTGCAAATCCTCTAGCACAGACAGAGTTTACTTATATCTTTAATCCTAATTAAACCTGACTAGTGAACCTTACTAGTACACACCTCGCCTGTCTACAGTTAAGTTAATTAGAAGTAAACAGTAATGAGTACGAAGCTTAGTGTATCAAGAACCAACTTTTGGGCTCCACATAAAAAAGGGTACAAACGCGTTGAAGCGCACACGATAGGTATAATTTATCGATTTATTGATTAATGGTTGCGTAACTCAGGCTTCTAAAAAAGATGAGTTACTGTGTTTCAATTATCTGTGGCGCCATTCAGGCGTTGCTTTTCGCGTGATCGACGCCCAGCGCGAGTGATTATCAATCTGGGCAGTTTCACTTGTCTCGGAGCCTGCGCGGGAGCGCGCTCGGAGCCAGAGGTGAGGCCTAGACATCGTTTACTTTGTAACTTCAGTTTTTCTGATAATAAATATCAACTACAAAGCTAAGCTTCTTGAGCCCTAGTAAAAACTTTATAATGAAGTTTCGTTGTACTCGTTTGAAACCATTGAAAGCCACTGAACCCAAAAGAAACAGAAAACAAAACAATGAATACTTAATAGGAAAAACAAATGAACGACCATCGGAAAAAATATGCACGAAATCGTCTTTACAACCTAATGTAGCGGTACTAACTCGTAGAATTCACGACTGTAGGATTCCAAATAAAGCCTTGGTGACAAACCGTCAGTCAAATGTCTATTTAAAAATAAATGCACCTACAATGACAATTCAAATTATCCAGTAAGACAGCAAGAAGACGAAGATAAAAATAAAAATGAAGTAACTAAAAACTATTCAAGCATAATCAACGCATTATCAACAAAATCGACCCGTGACACGCACACGCAAGGCACCACAAGAACAATACCACTAATAGGGATATAATTAACAATATCTACAAAATAAATGGCCGATGTCTCTGCGAGGATAAGGGCCATCGTCATAATTAACATCGTCACAGATGACAGCCCCCGAGCTGTAGTTACGTTAATGAGCAATGATAATTGTATTTTCTTTACTGATTGTTAAACATTTTCTACTAAAACAATTGAAATTTGATACTTTTTTCTACTTTCAGCAAAACACGTATTTGAAAACGTGAGTTGAATAGAAGGTATAACCGTTTAAATCCATAGCAACTTCGAAGTCTTATTAATAGGTACGTAGTTGCAATAAGCCACAGATTACGCCGAGAATTCTTTAATGGGAAAATAATAGAACACTTTTACAATACTAATTGGTGTTAATAGGCACAACCATTGCTGCCTTTTGCGTGGAATCTAACAAGGTATTCAGTCGACGCCATCCTTATCAGCATACCATCGGGCAGATATCAATCAGTCGCACTGATCACACTGCAATTAGCATTCTGTAGCAGTTACAGTTCCTCTGCACTTTCTAAGAGGGCCACAACACATTAGCAAAACAGTGGGTTCCCTCATTTCACATTTTGCTGTTTGAATAGCATACTGTGCTAGAAGACTTATAAATGACAAACAGCCTTGAGCTAAATCTGAATTTTCCGAATAATGGAAAAATTACAATAATATTATTACTTATGACGACCCTCCCACCCTAAAGACAGAAAGGCATTTGTAGAGACCTAATAATTGTAACTATTATGACGCTTTAGGCACTTGTAGAGATCTAATAATTGTAACTATTATGGCTGTAGATCCAATAGTGGCATATCTCGAGAAAAAATGAATCTACAGACCTACTCGTGTGACCTACTAGTGACGGGAAAACGCTGATATCTGATAAGCACAATATAGTTCACTACATCCTGTAGACGTCACGTGAGGACCTTCTTTGTTTGCCCCTATTACAGTAACAGTGACAAGAGACGGTACAGTCTCGAGTTGGTCATGTCGGCGACGGTCGGCGTCATGCGTCATGCTCGTCACGCGTCGCCGTCGCCGCTGCGTCGCCGAGCCGCGTGGTAGCCGCTTGTGGGGGGGCTAGGGGATGGCTCACATGCACCTATTATGGGATCACTATGGTATTAGCTGATGCATCAAAGTCAACAAATTCATTCTAAGGCTGGGTTGCACCATCTTACTTAACCCNCTCTGCACTTTCTAAGAGGGCCACAACACATTAGCAAAACAGTGGGTTCCCTCATTTCACATTTTGCTGTTTGAATAGCATACTGTGCTAGAAGACTTATAAATGACAAACAGCCTTGAGCTAAATCTGAATTTTCCGAATAATGGAAAAATTACAATAATATTATTACTTATGACGACCCTCCCACCCTAAAGACAGAAAGGCATTTGTAGAGACCTAATAATTGTAACTATTATGACGCTTTAGGCACTTGTAGAGATCTAATAATTGTAACTATTATGGCTGTAGATCCAATAGTGGCATATCTCGAGAAAAAATGAATCTACAGACCTACTCGTGTGACCTACTAGTGACGGGAAAACGCTGATATCTGATAAGCACAATATAGTTCACTACATCCTGTAGACGTCACGTGAGGACCTTCTTTGTTTGCCCCTATTACAGTAACAGTGACAAGAGACGGTACAGTCTCGAGTTGGTCATGTCGGCGACGGTCGGCGTCATGCGTCATGCTCGTCACGCGTCGCCGTCGCCGCTGCGTCGCCGAGCCGCGTGGTAGCCGCTTGTGGGGGGGCTAGGGGATGGCTCACATGCACCTATTATGGGATCACTATGGTATTAGCTGATGCATCAAAGTCAACAAATTCATTCTAAGGCTGGGTTGCACCATCTTACTTAACCCTCAGTTTGCATGGTGACTAAAACTTACGTTAAGTGTAAGGTGGAGACCCAGGGACTCCATATTTCAAATGAAGAAAAAATATACTAATACTTATAAAAGTAATATATTTTTTATTTGGTAAGATAATATGGTTAATATACTATTAATTAGAAATAACAGAAATGGAAACATTAATTAAAATTCATTTAAAAAATAAAATTTTCATGAAGTCGTAAAAATCACATAAAAATCGACATAGGCATTTTGTACCTCTTAAACTTAGAAAAAAAATTAACCAAAATTGTTTTTTCTTTCTAAATTATGTGGACATAACTGTCTTCTTGATAAATAATATGTAAAATGTTAGAAAAAAATTAACACGAAAAAACGTGCAATGGCTTAGTAACTACTACGAGCAGCACATTGCCTGCCAAACTTTTTCGAACAATACAAGCATATTTTTGTGAAATGAATTTCAAAATAAGCAGTCTTTCTTATAATTCATCAAAACACATCATCAAAATACAAAATCATCAAAACAAATCTTTCGGGACATAAGATGTAAAATCCTCTTCTTTTTCTTCATCGTCTGCATTTTCTTCTAGACTTTCTTGCCAGTCCCTCATATTATCTGAGGCCTCATTTGCATCTGACGTATTGATAAATCATGTATTGTGACTGTTTGATGCTTTTTTGATCCACTGAAACCGTAAATAAACCATAATTTAAAAAAAACCATAATATCATAATAAAAATTTTTGTTACGCAAAGTGTATGGTGGAGTCCACGGGACTCCGCAAGTGTCAATTACTCAACTTTCTGTGATGCGCACGCAGACGACCTCTCGCCCCCGAGTTGGCCACGACACCAAAGGAAGCTACTCAAGCGCACAGCACTTTATTCGCGTAAT
Organism: Ostrinia furnacalis; assembly: GCF_004193835.3. Taxonomy (NCBI): domain Eukaryota; kingdom Metazoa; phylum Arthropoda; class Insecta; order Lepidoptera; family Crambidae; genus Ostrinia; species Ostrinia furnacalis. The sequence continues at coordinate 136,689 of NW_021136753.1, read as the reverse complement.
AAAAAAAACTATGAACCAAAACAGTTTCACGTGGAGTCCCTGGGACCTACCATGCAAATTGAGGGTTAAACTTTGACAAACGTAAGACTGTCAAACTCCGGTGGAGCAACTTAGGTAGTGCAACTCAGCCTTAGACCTTAATTAATTTTAATTTAATACTAGCGGCCGCCCGCGACTTCGTACGCGTGAATCCAGTTTTTCCCGCTAATTCCCGTTCCCGTGGGAATTTCGGGAATTCCTTTCTTAGTGCACCTCTACGGTACCTAAGCTACGTCCCTTCCAAATTTCAAGTGCCTACGTTTAGCCGTTTAGGCTGTGCGTTGATCTGTCAGTCAGTCAGTCAGTTTCTTCTCCTTTTATATATTTAGACTAGCTTTGGTCGCCCGCTACGCGGGCTACAAAAGCTAGATCTGCGATGCTGGCCGCTCCGGGCTTCGCCCTACGCGGCGCTCGGCCTGCGGCCTCGCATTCGGAGCTCGGCCTTCGGCCTCGCAAAAATTACACGGGGCGTTTATTGTCTGTCACTGTGCTCTTGTGCTTTTTTGACGCAACACAATTAAATCTATGGCGACTATCGGGATTTGAACTATGGCTCGGCCTTCGGCCTCGCCTTTCTGTCTGTCACTGTGCTCTTGTGCTTTTTTGACGCAACACAAGTAAATCTATGGCGACTCACAGGCTTTAAACTATCGCTCGGCCTTCGGCCTCGCCTTTTTTTGCGTTAGCTAAGCCCCCCTGCATACAATTTGTATGGAGAATTTAGTTACTTTAGGAAAACGGGTGAACGCTTGGCGGCCATCTTGGATTTCCAAAATTTTGCATTTTTGCCTTAATCTGGACCATTTTCCGCGCCGAACCCCATTTTTACTTTTTTTCTAACTTCACCCAGTCCCGTGAAACAATTCCTTAAAACCACACAAGTCCCAAAATTTTGAGTTCCCCTAACTCCCAGTGTTGCCAGGTCATCGAGCTAAAAATGGTCAAATGTCATTAGTTGGACCTAATTGCAGGAGGCGTCATCCAAATTTCCAAGTTTATGGAATTTTTGGAAATTTCCATTTTCTACTATCCGGGGCCGTGGTGGAAAATTTTCTTCCAAAATGGTAGTTTTTTCCGATTCATGGCAACACTCGAATAACAGACCAACAATCGCCCGGAACATTGTACCCCACTCCGGTGTCGCCATCTGCCGGAAAATTGCTACCAAAGTTTGGGAATTTTTTGATCGCAACAAAATGACCGACGCCTCAGCCGCCATCTTGTTTTTTGATAATCTGTAAATGTGGCCTTGAAGCAGACTATATGCGTCACAAAAACTCAAAAGAAGTTTAAAAAAAAAATGACGCATCTCGGAGTGACACCTCCCCAAAAACACCCCGAAATCGCATTTTCAATCCAAGATGGCGGCGCGGCCATTTTGTTTTTCTAATTTTTTCTCAATTTTTTTAACACAACTTGGCAACCAAAATAAACTCCCAAAAAGGAAAAAATTCAGGACGAAAGACAGAAAAGTTTGTGTTTCAAAAAGTGCCGCCATTTTGTTTTTTGGTTCAAAAAATCTAAAAAACCTGGGTGTCAAAAAATCTACTAAAAAACAAACACCAACAATTTTACCCCTCTCCCCTCTAAATACCCTAAAAATACCCCTGATCAGTGAGTGAGTCAGTCAGTCAGTGGTAATCGAGCTTTATATAATATAGATAAGCTCTGCTCTTTGCTTGCTTCCTGCAGATTTTTAGAACAAATCTATAATAAAGTTTTATACATAATGCAAAATGTATCCACTTTTTAACTAAACAAAAGGACGAAAAGGTCATTCAAACTTTTGGCACCGACTCTATAAAATATCTAGATCAATCAAGACCATGTACTTCTATAGTGAGTTACAGTGATCTTCTAAGATCCAACGCGACAAAGTTTTGGACCATCTGACTCTATCTTCCGGCATGTGACACTACACTAACTCTAAGCCTTACCCTTGAAACAGAGATCCGAAGCAAAAGTGTATTAATATTCACTCCATCTTACACGAAGGAAGTTAAATAGCCGTGTATTTGTATTCATTATCCCGCGGCTAACAGCTTACGTGTGAGCCGAATGGCGAGCGGCACGCCGCGCTGCGCGGACGCATCTCCACTGTTATGGCCTATTAGCTGCCGGGAAAATGATCGGTCCTCATCAACGTAAATATGTAAATGCTATTTTAAGGCTTACTTTCCCTCTGAAGCACAGATTAGCATTTTCTTTCAGGCAGTCAGGATGATACTAGACTGGATAATACTCTACAACTAGACATAACTCGAAACAACACTAAAAACCTAATCCCAATGTGTCCCACTGAAAACCAAACTCTGAAACTCCACTACTCTATAACCACAGAACTTATGACCTTACACGAGATGTACTCGTAGGTATGTAAGCTAGTAATCGTAGCTAGTTGTTAACAGCTCGTCAAGTTCTTATATGTCACTGCATGCCCATACAGCGTTCCTCGTCCCATATCGTGCCGTGGGCCGACAGCGGAGCCGAGCGCGAGTGTGGCGCGTTGTCGCAGCATTAGTCCGCATTAGACACGGCCTGCCGGTACATGTGTCGTCCGCGGGTCACTCGCTGGCACACGTGAGACACAAAGGCCGGGGTTATCCAACTCCTCCAATACATTTGTATTCAACTATCATAACCAAAGTTCTGAGCGGGCGGGAAAAGTTAGTAGTGAGATAGAGTGGTCAAACAAAAAGTTGACGATTGTTCTTGAATAAGTTCATTCACTGTAGACTAAATAGCTTCCTTTTGGAATGTGAATACCTGGTCCATAAAATAGGTAACCTGTTTGTTAAAGTGACCTGTTTGTATTAAGGATAAATACTATCGTTCAAATAGTTTCTGAAGAACCTGCCTTTGGGACACGGACTCTATAAAAGAACCACCAAGAAAATGAAACAAAGATTTAACAAATTATGTGAAAAAATCTTACGTATAAAGCCGTCTGTCTGATCTATACAATACCCGAACAAAACTCCGACTCGAGTCCGTGATCGGCGTAAAATTGCGCTCCACGGGATGAAAAATGATTATAAACCCAAAATCGCTCAAAATCCACAAAGACACGGCGCGTTACCCGGCTTTGTCTGCGTGTCGGACCTTGATTTATGGTCCTCGGACATGCAAAATGTTGCGTCACTGCGCGTACACATTAAGACCGATCCCTTTCGCAAATACGCCGCAGTGTAATATTTCACCGTAACAAAAGCTTATCCTCTGGAACATTCAGCTTGTAAACTGTTTAATAAAATTTAGACTGTGGTAGTTCCAGCTAAGTTTGTGCCTGTAGTATGCAGACGGAATAAATCGGATGAATGAGACGTCATTCCGATTCGATACGTATCGACTGCGTGGGGGACTTAATGCTTAGATTCTCATTGATTAAGTATACCTATTTAGCTCGCTCGAGGATTATGGGCGGTATTTTCTACTTTTATTTTTGTGATTTATTGTTTTGTGGTTTAAAAATAGACGAAAATTAGAACGCACCTGTAGAGAGTGCGGGAGGTCATAGGCTATGTTTATTAGTCATGGTAGTATGTGGTTACGTCTGCCATTTTGTAAAACCTGCAATTTCCTAGTAGATTGTTTTAAAAGGAATATACAAACGAAGTTGATGTAAACAAAATTATAAAAAACGTTTGCAAGTCAGCGCAATTGAGGTGGCATCTTTTAGTTTTTTGTAAAGATTCCAAGATTTACCGTAATTCTGCACGTAGTTTCAGCATAATTTAATAAATGATAGTGTCGTTTATCTACACGTTAAACGTTCGAGTTAAGATAATTGCGATCGAGTCACGTAACGAAAGGTGTCACTCGAGTGACGTGGCCTCGAGTGATCGGCACTCGATACCCTTTCCTAGAAGCGCGCCAGTCTTCGTGAGCAATGAGCATCCATCACTACTTTGTTGCGTTAAATCAATTATATTTGACTCAATTAATAACGAAACAATTGTAGTGATGATGAGGTGAATGAGTTATATTTATAACAAATGTTTAACAGTCACAAGACACGTTATAAAACTGAGCAAAATATTTGAAGTCTTTGCGAATCATTAATAGTCAACAGACAGACTGACTTAACTTTTAGTCTTTGACTTACCTATACATTTTAGTCAAAGAAAATATACTTACAGTAGCTTCTGTGTAGTTTTTCTGATGACTTTTTATGTGCCTATTTATACAACTAATATTATAAACTGTCTATGATTTTGTCTACCGCGTTGCAACGTGCAAAGGTTAAGGACAATTTGCACAAGAACGAGCTGTAGTAGTTGTCAGCTGTCTTATTAGTTGTTATTCCACACGTGATACTTCTCAAATAAGTGCTTGCACAAAATAAAAGTAGCTACAGTACGCAGCTCTTTGCACAACGGCCGCATTTAGTTGTCATAGTGTGACGCAGCCCTTGGCCACGATTGATTTACGAGCGACCTGATCGATCTGAGAGATCGATACTTGGTATCGAGCGGTTATGTAACACCTCGCAACCGGCGGAATATGCCCAGTTAATCAATTTCGTGGGACCTTGTCAGGGTCCGGCTTCAAAGGAGCCGGCCAGCCGAGGATCACCATAAAGTGGCATCAGTAGTTGTACACAGTGTCCGTTTCACTCAATAACTTTCTCATTTAATGTTATTTTACCTTATATAACTGACGTGGTTTTGTTGGCTTAATGGAGTGACAATATATTAAAAAGAGATTAATTTGTTGTGAGGTGACAATTTTGCGAAATTCGACCGTGCCCACTTTTCCAACTTTTGAAGAGTTATTACTGTAAACGAGGTGGCAGAAACCAGACTGTAACCATAGCGACCATTGTAACTTGGCTAAATTACGACCTACCTCTCTGACCTTTAACTAAATTGTGACTCTTGTGTGTGCGGGTCCAGAAAAAACTACAATTTCGATAAACTTAACTAAGTACTCAAACAAGAAACGGATATCGCGGTAATGGCGCGTCGCTGACGAACAAAACGCAGTTTAGTCGAGCACACGTACATCATCCGCTGCTGATGCGGGCTGCTGATTAATTTGTGTGGCCATAGCACTAGATAGACTAACTACCTCTATTATCATTTTACCTTTTGAGTATCAAGAATAGAATAGAATTTATTTTTTACATTAATCTAGTTAAAGAATATGAAGAAAAAAAAGTAGTTGATGATATTCAAGGTTTAAGATGAACATTAAACATGTATCCGAGAAAGACATACTGATAACGCGAGTTGAATTTAAATAATTTGGTGTCAAATGTTGCTGGAACATGGTCGTTGATATTATTAGCGCTCGCACCCGCTCCTTTGTGTCCACCCCTTGTAGTGGACGCTGCCCCGGTACACTTCAACGCGTGTAAAACTGCACTTATTTAGTGACACTTTGATGTAATTGTATTTATTTCGAATATTTTAATTTGATTGATAGATAATTAGTAGATTCAAACATACAAAATAAATGCAAATCAAGATAATTGAAAATTAAGCAATTAACTGTGAACACTTTTTTGTATTTACCAATTTGAAACGAACTGTTTTTGAAGCCATTTTAAGACTAATTAAAACTTAAAATACATATTAATTGGATGCGATAGTAATAGCTCAAACTAAAGAAGGTACAAGCCACACCCCTTCCAACTGATAAAATGAACAATGGCACATAGATTCCGTACCTGTTTGTCCAGGTCTAATTTTAATATTTCACAGCGTATCCAATACATCACGTGTGTCATGTAAATCAGCTTCTTTCGGGTTGAAATTGTGGCACATTGTTAACGGAATTCTCGATAACGTGGAGATGAATGAATGAAAAATCTAATGGAAAGGAATCATAGAATTGGTATGGGAATTATTCAAATTAGTGTACTTGTTGTAAACCTGTTTCCAGTGGGGTGGCCCGGTGCACGCTGCACCCGGACTGTCCAGATATTATGCTCGGATGTTTGCTATAGATTTATTATTTTTAAATTGAATGTAATTTTTAAATTCTTAAAAACATCAGGAACTTGATTGACGAATTGTTTGGTCATAAATTCAGTTCGATTTGGATAGAAGAAGCTCACTTTCATTGTCAAAAATTGAATTAAATTTCGGACATTCTTATTTAAATAAAGTTGTCATGATTACCGAAAATCAGTTTAAGTAAAATAATTTGATACCCAAAATGTTTATGTCTTATTGAATAACCAGCAAATTAATATTCTTATGTATGTTTGTCATGAAAGTATAAATTGTCTTTTGAGACGTAAATTAATTTACTAAAACGTTAATAGTGTCGAGTCGTGTTATCACCAGAGTGCCGATATATTTCTAGAGACCCGGAAGCGAAAGTTCTATTATGTCTCCTTCGTTGGACATAAAACCGGTGACGCAAGCGCAGCCGATAGAGACATATCGACCGAATTATCGATCGTCGACGTCAATCAAACGCTAAAACATTGATACTCCATTAGAATTTAAATTTATACGACCATCTACAAAATCAATAAAGATAAAAACAATATGGCACGATGATAAATAAGTGTGCCGTTATGGACGTATGCAAAAATCGTCCTTGGGCCGCTCGCCATATTAGCGTTGTTAATTATTTAAATGTATGCGAGGCGGGTTCGCTTTCGGCGACGATTCGAATGATTCTGCAGCGGGCGGAAATGAAACTAAGCTTATTAAGGAGCAGGCCTGCGCACGCGTCGCAGGTGCGCTGCCGAGCTCCTGGCGCGTCTGTGTCCGGACATTGTCCAACTGTTTTGATGGCAACGCAATAGCGCACCTCATCAAGTACGTGGAAAACTTTGATATCTGAGCCAAGCTTTTAAAAAGTGATTTTCACTTAATTCTCTTTAATAATAAACTGATCCAAATCTTTTTCAGGGCACTTACTTATGCATCACAGTTTCAGCAATAACAGACTCAAGCAAGATGTCACATTACAAGAATTTCTGCCTCGCATTGTGCAAACTAAAGTTGCCTACTTATCTTATTTTATAAACTTGGTTGACTTGTTTTAGACAAAACAAGACAAATCATTTGTAAACCACACAGCCTAAACCCGGCGCACAATGCAACCTGTACCGTTGATAGTATTATTGTTAGCGCATTACCATAGAAATGAAGATAGTAATCAGTGTTATGATCGCTCTATTAAGTGCACGAGATGTCCGCTCTACATTGTTTTTCATTTCCGCGGTAATCGATTAAAAACCTTTAACACGTGGCGTGGTAGTCTTTAGATTTTGTTACCATATTCTACCTGGAAGACAGTTTAACTTACTTTGTAATAGTTTTTAGACAAATAAAACTTTTCATAAGTATAATTTAAAAGCACCTACATTTCCTCAGATAAATGAGACAGAATAAAGCCAATCCATCCATGTAAACCACGGACCTTGGGCAGGTTTAGGAGCTGCGAACTTCCAATTGTATCCTGCGCAACGCCAGCCATCTTTTTTCCACCCACGGCGCGCGCGCATTCAAATGCAAATCCCGCGTTATGACACCACCACTAAACACTCTGCTGCACTTAACACATGCAAATCATTATTGATAAACAAATAATGGTATTATAATTTTATTACGCATTGTTGCCGGGGCCGCTGACCGCACTTTTTATAGGTGGCGCTACTATACCCGAGATTTGAATTTATAATTTTTACGTTTATTGTTTCGCGCGTTTTGTTTGCGATCTCGTTAGCATGATTTGTTTAAGCACTTGTTATTGCATAATACTTGTGTCGTATCGCAAGTGTACTGCATAATTGCTAACTGCTGATATGTTTTGTATAGAATAATAATAATATGTTTTGTACCGAAGGTAGACGTTTTTAAGCCCGCTTGTAAGCTTATGTTTGAAAACTTTACTGGAAAACTGGAGCAGTTGTAAATCATAGTTGATGAATGTTTATGCATTTTCGTTTATTATATTTTTAATTGACCGATTAAAGTTTCGATAGGCATATCCTTAACGATAAAAGTGGTAGAAAATGCCCAATAATTTATATAAAATAGCATAGTACGTACCTACCTAATTTATTTTATAAGTAAAGATTACTTGTTTTGTGAAACCTCACCCGATAACCACTACCAATGCTTATGAATACACGTGACTCCACCAAGCTGTCAGATGACAATGACAACTGACTGACATTTGCACAACTGCGCTTATTTACTTTCATACTTATTACCCACAGGTATTACCTACATGGATGCGAGAAACAAAAACACGTCGTAGATGTTAAATTTTAAAGTCTAAAGTTACTATATCGATTAGTTTTAATTGACTGATGGTCACAACACCCGTGATGTTTTGAAGAATTTACAGAATGTTAAATACAAAATATTATGATATTTTTATTGTATAACCTACAATGAAGCCTGTTATCTACAAATAGCAAAAGAAATTCAACATGCGATAGGAGGGCATAATTTTACCGATGTTTGTAGGGGAATTTTAGGTACAGTACCAACAGACGAACAAAAAAATACTCAGTAAAAAGCAATTGTTATTTTTTTACTTAAATCAGTCGGCGTTTGACCTCTCTTCATTTGAATCCTTTAATTATATTGCACACCTAGCTGATTACATTGTACAGTCACGGAATGAAAAGGTTCGTCAGTTTTCAAATTGATTCCTTCAACGAATCGCGAACACATATTACCTTTTGAAACTATGTTACAGAATAATCTCGAGTTAGAGAAAATAATCTTTAACTGTTCGTCAGTAAAGTTCAAAATTATTGATCAAAGTTGTTTGACGATTTATCTTGTCAAGAAGATTATTATGATTGATAAACTAAAACCTTCTTGTTGGTTCAACCTGCCATTATTATTTATATTAAATAAAAAAAACTATNTTAAACAAGGCCCGAGCTCTCGATAACTTATCACACAGTTATAAGAGGATTTTAGCGCTAAATGACGATTATGAATAACAATTTTTATCAAACGTTTTATAAACCTCTAATAAGCATTTGATAAAATGTGAAAAATGATTATGAATAAGACCGTAAGTCGATAAAATATATTTGTCATGAGTAAGTATTTACAATTTATTTTCATCCTACAATGGGATATACAATATTTCCCCTGTAGCTTTGGGGTCCGAATTTTATTTAAATTTCCTCACGCTCGTCTGGGGAATACTGAGGGTGACACATTGTGATTTTATAATATTTCGGAGTCGGTGAACCGAGTTTTAAATAAACAAAAACTACAAGTATTAAGTATTAGGTGTAGGTGTTTTTCAAAAATTTAATAAGCTTTATTCTTTTTTTTTTTAGTAATTTCATGACGTTTCCCGTTGATGATTAACCATAAAATCATACAAATAAAATGTATCTAAAAGAAATTATATAAGCAAGAAAAACCTGTTTATTATCTTTTCAAACTCTATCTACTAGCTTTATTCCAGTCAATAAAGCATTTTAGAAGGGAATGCGTGGAACACAATTTCTCCTAACTAGTCTAAATAAAGTCCCGAAGTCAGAAATTGTGTTCCACGCATTTCCCTCTACACCGTCGTTAAAGCATTCATTGACTGGACTTTAATTAATTACGTAAGCCATAATATGATGTTTCATCTGAGTACAATTTTACAGCAACTTTACACGTAAATTAAAGCAAATGTAATTTTTTCAGCAAGAAAACCTTTTTTTTTAATTGGGAAACTAGTGTATGCTGCCTTGCTTAGGAATAAAACAAATGAAGGTCTGAATGGAACGTAACGAAATTATCGTAAGCTCTAAAACAATCGACGACCGCTAATCAGCTTGTTGCAACGCGGTGGGCAAATCAGTGCATCTGTCAGCGTTCGGGGGTTTTTTGCGACGGCCGCGGCCGCGCAAATCTAGTTACGGTAATCGGGTTACCCGCCCGCCCGGCACTTGCGTGATGAGCCATTCTTTGGGGGAAACTGGGCGAGGGCAAGGTGCGAACAGTTTGGGGTCTACGGAGGTACTACATTGCGGGTATTTACATCTGTTTTGGTTAGGAGAAATTATCAATTTTACAGTTGTAAAACAAAAGTGCAAAATGAATGTAGAGTAGGTAGTGACTAAAACAATGATGACGTTGTTGATTAAGATGAGTTGCACTAGCAAATTAATGCTATGTTAATGGTATTGGTCACTTACTGATAACGGAAAAGAAGAACAAGTCTTAAACATTATGCTAATTGACCAATATATGAAACTAGAATAAGACGAATGGACTAGGTATGCGATGTAAAAAACAGGATATCTTGGTACCTACACAAACTTTTATGACACAATTATCATTGTGTCACAAATTGAAACCAACACTAATGTTTTCTTGCGAAACAAACTATAGAAATGACCCCTAGCGAATGCATCCGAAACATTCCGCGAACACTATTTATGATATCATGCGTATTAATTCAATAACCGCAAATGGAATTACCGACATCGGCGATAAATTTCAATATCCGCGGATGGGAGATCATGTGTTTTTACTGCCCCCGCCCGAGCGCGCTTCTGATGAATTAGCTACTGCCCTAAGCAGCGGCCGGCTAGTTGTCGATAAAGTGTGGTAGTGTCCAAATTGATAATTTATTTATCGAACTATCAATGCAAAATAAAAATTTACTTTGTGGGACTTAGGCCATACAAATGATATAACACATGTAAGCATCCAGACTTATGTAAAGGCACATAGACCTTTCAAGCACTATGACATCATGCGGTCAAAATAGGAAGAAATGATGTACTAACACAAGTAAAATACATAGAAAAACTATTCTTAAACATACTGTGGTAAAACCAAACACCTAATCTTATCGCTTATCTCATGACGGTCAATTCTGAAGTTCGCCATGATGCTTAAGTAACTGATTCTGCAATTTATCTTTCATATAACAATTCCCGATGACTACGGTTTGCTAAATCACTTCCTACAGTTATAAGTCATGCGCGCTGACGCGTGATCCATCAGCGACCGACAAATGGTGGTTCGTTCGATTGTTTCGCGAGTTAAGCAGCGCTACAACAGGGGCTGAGGATAGTGAGGGTCATGGGGCCTACACACAATGTATCATTTACAACTAATTCATTTCGAAATCCCTTCATTACGATCCTAAGTTCAAAACAATAGATATTGGGTTTAGCGGATCGAAATCGATAATACAAATGCACTCTACCAGTACAATCCTATAAGACCTGTAAGAATAAATATTTTATCGTCCAGCTGAGTTAGGTATGGCAATGAGGAATTCGAAATTTAAAAAAATAAGTTTTATAATTGTAATTTCAAGCTCATTTTCAAATGTCTTAGTAATTAATTTACTACTTTCAGTGTACGAAACAGAGCGTATGAAATGTCTTCAGTTGTGTATTTGATGGGGATTTTCCAATTTTTAATTGTTCTCTAGAATGTTGAATGATAGCAGAGCCGCGTTGGCTTGTAAGTACGTACTAGACAAAGGCCGCGATTGGGCACCTGAGTCAACTGCCATCTTCAATTATCTGCGTGCTGTCGCTATGCCCACATTTAAAGTTAAATAAGTAATTAAGTATCTCTATTACAGCGAATGTTTTTAATTCGTCTAGAAACAGTTAAGCAATGATAAATTCTACATATTTCAAATAAGTATTTTTGCATAATGTACCTAAGTGCTTAATTTACCGATTATTATGAATCATGAGTATTACCTATTCTGAAATTCAGCGACATTTTATGAATTGTCCGATAAACGCTCGTGAAACGGGGAAAATTACGTAAAAGTTAAATTAGAAATAGGTAGTCTTGATTTGCATGAAAAATGATCTACAACTTCAAATAATTAATACATAGTATTTTTTCTTATCATAAGTACAGTATATTATTATTCATCCTGCCTTTGATTTAGAATCTTACAAACAATTTCATGAAAGCAAGACAGTTCTATACGAGTATAACAAATGAAAAGGTATTATTGAAAATATTTTAATTATTTAAGAACTTAACTTTTAAATTACGTTACGAAGGTGATTTATCAATTGAAGATATCGCCCTGCGCTCCATATTTCATACACATCGAACGGCAATAAAACTAATTTAAATGACCAATTTGTACGTGTTGCGCGCTCGTCGATCACGATGCGATCGGCTGTCAATGACAGCCGCCGTAATATGGATTTTATTAAACCTAGCCAACTCTACGCGGTGTGTCAAACTACCCACAAGACCCTAAGAATTTATACTTTGACGTAAGCTCCAAAAGGTTCGAAAGAATTTGGACCGTAAAATAAAGAAAGAAGGTTGACAATACTTCGAGAGGGTGAAAATTTGGTTTGGAGAGTTTGGTAGCGGTAACATCTGCTTTTATTTACGTTTTGGCTCGAAACCGGCACAATAGGCCGGCGGACAGCCACAATAGCACCCAAAGTACAGTCGACTGCGAAAAGATATTGCGTAAATGGACACCCTATTGCTTGTACCTAGGGAATTCTAAATGTGTAATTTTTAGGGGCGGACTGTACTAACCCTCGCGGGTTTTATGGGCAAAATAGCAAATACCAAATGACCTTTGGTCTTGGCCCGCGCCGAATTCGCTTGGGCCGCAAAAACCCATTGAGCTTCGAGTTAGATCGCTTTATGGCTCCCCGCGTGGATTAGTTACAGGAGTTTCGTGATAGGGTAATGTGAAAGGTGTGTTTTGTTTTTGTTCTCGAGCTTTGGCTCTGGTATGTCAACTGTAACAGCTTTGAATAGAGAAAATATTTGAACCACAAACATTTTAACTTATTTCGAAGGAAGGGAACAGTTTAATTAATGTATTACACTGCAATTCATCTTCCTATAATCGGTAAATTAAATTGCTGCCAATAAAGTCGATGAAAGCGAATCCACGCAGTGCTCTGCTCAATCCGACCGCAGATAAGTAAGCACCATCAATTAGGTACATTAAGTGGCCGGGACCCCACACTAGACATAATTGCACGATTAAAATGCTCTCCGCAGTCAAAACTCGCGGTGCATATGCGCGGCCGCGGCATATGGCCGACCCCCGCCAACGACAAATTACTCTTTAGGCCTTACATCCACTCAATCTGTGCGAAATTTTATGTTTAGCCGCGAGTGGAGCAGTGGCAAACGCTTTTTTTTTCATAAAGCTGTGATTCCAATGCCGAAGCGGAAAATCTGCCAAAAAGTGAAATTAGTGCATTCACAGTAAATATCGCCTTGTACAGGGTCAGGCAGAGATATTATAATCGTACTTTAAATTGTATGATGTTTATAAAATCAAAATGTATACTGAAATATCTAAAAAAAGTTCATGATAATAAATATGGAACTTTTTTTTTTATATTTCCAAAGCCCCAAGTTATCTCTACATTTGCAAAATAAAACAGCAAAAAAACTAATGGGACGTCGGTAAGAGAAGTAGCGTCGGCATGGTCGCATGGCACAACCCCTGGACACTCGGCCTAACTCGAAAGATTGCCATCAATGAGACGTACAAACTGTCCAATCCATTACGAACAAATGGTGTTATTTGAGCCGCGAGCGCGCGTTAATCGAAGATCATTATCGGCGATTCAATCAGAAACGTGATTAAAAGCGATTTAGTGCGTCATATCTCAGCCGCAGACGCAGTGCGCCTGCGCATGGCTTCCGTGCACGGTGGGCNTAATATCAGCCCACCGTGCCGTGCCGGCCACTGGAGCGGAACGTCGGGAACACTATGCGAAGTGGATTACATTTTTAGGGCTCTGTACAGCTCTTGCTGAAACAGAACCCTTATAAGATCACCTACTTATCTGTCACAAGCGAGCTTCTAAACTTTAAAACTAAAAGAACTAATTCATGCATGCACCACATAAATGGTATAAAGAGACGTAATTAATGACCGAATGATAAATTAAAGATATTTTAATGGTTCCATACGAGTAAAATACCATACTTATTACAAAATTGATTTAAATACTGAAAATGTACGTTCGGGACCCTCAGCACGCTGTATAACTCGCGCTTGCCCGTTTTTTTATTACTAAAACGTTCGCATTTGATTGGTATGATCCTCCTCGCGCTAAAACTAATTGCTGATGAGGATTGACGTGATGTAAAGACTGCGACTCGGTAAAAGCAGTGTACAATAATATAGGGTGTTTGGCGGAAAGTTAGACAAACTTCATGGGTGTATAGGTAAGGTCATTTTAAGAATACAAGTTCGCCAATTTGACCCTAAGCGAGCTACATTTTTTTTAATTGATATTGTTGTTTTTATTTTTCCGAATTTCGAGCTGAAAACTGCTTAATTTTTTTTTTCTCGCATGTTTTCAACCACTTTTTTATTTGATATTAATATCGAATAATTATGTTTTTAGTCAAATAAAATAAATTTTAGATCAAGATAATGATTGGATAGCTAGTTAGAGCCGCCAAAGTTTAACAAAAGTACAAACCACGATAAAAAATTCAACTTGGAATTCGATTAAAAAATAAAATACAGGTGATAATGGATTGCCAATGATCTTGAAAACATCACTAGCTTCTCTTCTTTCTAATGATATATCACATATAGTAATTTGATATTGAAATTCGTCAAAAATTCAAAGTTTAGGGAAGAAAATGGAATACTAGTACAGAAATTATCCATACGCGACTTACGAGTAGTTCCAACAGGAAACTACCATTGACTTACAGATTGATATTATTACAATACAGTTAGATCGTCCAATTTTAAACAATCAATTTAATCTTCTAAATATTTTCTTTAACTGCAGCTCCAAAATGTGTAACATTGCTTTTTAATGAAAGTAACAACATTTTATCAACTTTCGATAAACGACAATTTTATTGTATTGAATCAATTTCCATAAAAGTGTCATGTAACCCACTAAACAGACAATCCACAATAGGTCACAAAACCAAGTTTTAATAAAGTGTTCCATCACGAGCGCCGCATTAATCATTCCTGCGAGCCACAAAAGACGCCAAACAAATAATGAATAGCGCCTCGACGTACTATGACGATGGATACACGAGATTGGCTGATAGCAGGATTATTGAAGTTTCCAAAAGACTTTGAACACTGAGTTTTTTATCTGTACGCATTGTAAAACACAATCTGTCTCAGGTAGGTATTGTGCGGAGTCGATAAGGGCCAACAATCGCGCGAACCCTTTGGTCCCGCCCCCGCGTCGACAAAACGAATTAACATAATAAGATATCGGCCGGTGCAGATGCGACGCGACTTTTACTTTTCGTGTCGTCTTCAACTTTCACCTCGAATAAGGTGATTTACATGTTTTCGATGCACACGTGTCTAGCCGCGGCGGATCGATCTTCCTGCCGATTGTCCGCGACAATGCGCGTGGGTGCATTGTCGTGTGCGCGCTTTGTCCATTGTCTGCCGGGAGCGGGGTGGTACTGTGACACATTTATTTTGGGCCAGTTTTTTACTGCCATTGTATTGGAAATTAGACATCGGAGTTCACGAAACACGATATTATCGTCTCCCTTCGCATCTCAACATCTCCGCATCCTCCCTCGATCTCTCTTTATGATTTCTAAACGTGGAGTAATTTAAAACGAACGTTAAAAAACAGGTTAGCTTTCCATTTCTATGATGTAACCGAAAATGCGCCGGGACAAGAGGGGAAGCTGCAGGACAGAGGAAGCGCGAGTGACCGTTAGCGAACGTCTATCAGCTGATTATACAAATTTCTCGGCCGTTGATGAATGAACTCGCGGCTTTGAAAGGGCAGCGCTAGAGATCACAAAAAGATGTCTCAGGGCTGGTTTTATAGTGTTTGTGACCGTTTTATCGATGGCGAGAGGCAGCATCCGGTTCTTGCATTAATCTCACAATGCTCTATGTGGCCGTTTGGTCAAACTAGTTTGGGACGTTTCCCTAGCTCGCCACAATGCACGCCTAATGCCGAGGCTGCATAGTAATCGAATTCCTTTCATTTGACAATAATATTGAGCAGACATTACATTTACAATTTAACGGAACAGAACCGTTGGGAATCAAGTATTTAATATTTTTATTATCAATCTCATCAATAGGGTTAGGGAATTGGACTTCACGGGGGTCCTGGTTTGACTCAGGTGGGATGGGATTCACTAAATTGTGAACTGCTTGTATATCAGTACCAAAGTACATACCTAATGTAGATAGATTTGTTCCAAAACAGATGAAAAACAAAGTTTTAAAAAGTGGTCATAAGTCTCCAGAACAGATTGTGTAATTTATGAACTTGATGCGTGACTACGAGTACATTATTTATTTGATGTATGACTTAAATAACAGGTGTGTTTTAGTAAACGAGTTAATTTACTCTGTAGCAAATAATCGGTTAATGATTGGGTTGAAATATAATGTGTCCTAAATCATAAATCCTAAAGTGCGGACCACTGGTTAATGCGCTTCTGGTGCACACGCGCATACCCGCATACGGAGTGGTCCTCAATAATATTCCGCGTTAGTTTATGTGCTATTAAACCCGGATAAATATCTCGAACGACGCAATCAAAGTCGTAGCTGCAAATATTAAGTCTGATCCCACGGTTCTAACAGACTCCACCCGATGAGTTGTAAGTTTAAACTGAAGTCGTAGCATTTTTATCCGCTATAAATTATACTTTCTTTAATTTGAAGCCAATATTTTATCGCTCGCAGCGGTATAAAACACGGCCTCTCTTAATTTCTCGCCGCGGACATCGCGTATATTTTTCGTTTAAAGCATTCGAATGTAAACTAGGAGCTACCATAAACCAAATAATTTACATAAAACCTCTAACGGATCTCACGGAACCAGTTCCGAGCATATTAATGTTTGTGATCTATTAGAAAATCGGCAAGATCCACCAAACTTGTTACTCGTGTTTTTCTGTATAGTAAATCTTCTTTAGTACTAATTTCTTTTACCATTTATCTGTCGACTCTTCCAGGAACATGCTTTACAAATACTGATTTACATAATGTTGTAAAATACCGATTAGATTTAGCGCTATGTTTTTGTATTTGATAACCAAAATATTTATCAACAAGCTCCTTTTGATTTTGGATCAAATATCCAATTTCATGTCAGAAAAGATGATAAGACAAATTTTCGTAATTTCGTCAAAGATAGATAGTGCATTAAAAATATCGCGTTACCATTGTGCCCATAGACTTGCGCGGGGGCATGTTCCCAGGATTCCGTTAGCTGTTCACATGGGCGCCTCATCCCTTTCGCGCGAGTCAAGTGATGAGCCAGACAATGCGACCCCAGCAGCCGGCCCTGATCACCAGGTGACAACGTATCTCACGCAGACCCCTCAAAAACACGCTTTAATGCAACCATTTAAGATTGAAATTCACAATAAACTTAAAGTAATTGAAGATGCTCTATAAACATTTTTGGCCATGATAAATCTCAACTCAATGTTAAAGAAAAAGAACCCATTTTTGATCGCGAGCAACGAATGTTAAGATGATTCCTTTAGATAACAAAGTGCTTAGTGATCTGTAACTAGTTCGACAAACAAGAAAAAAGCTCGGCCACTGCGGCTGTCTATGAGAGTTGGCGCCAAAATAATAATTCTTCCCAAAAATATCTGAGTTTAATAATATCCAGTCTGTCTACATCGTTCAATTAAAATGAATATTACTCGTAACATCTCATTGAGAGCGCAGCGGTCAGTATGAGATAGCTCAAGCCAAATATCGTAACGGTGACAATTGCAAAAATGTTAATTTATGCAAAGGGGAAGTGGAAGCAAAAAAGTTTAAATAAAGATTATGCACCTGAGCGGCGCATGCGCCGGATTGTTTGCAATAGGAGCCGGCGCAGGTATCTGTTGTCACTGTTGAAATTAATTATACAACCATTACAGACGCTCTGGCACGAGCACACACAAAAGCGGCCGCGGCGTTTTTCTTGCCCATCTCAATTTACATTTTGCGAATTACCTGGCTCCCACTCGGATTTATGATACGCAGTTCTCACGCGCAACTTTCGCAATTACCAATCATGACTGGATTTTTGAGGGTGACAAATTGTGGCCGCGGATCGTTTTCTCAATAATTACTGCTCATCGGGACGTAAACACAAGCTTCCCTGTTTTGCAATTGAATGGTGCCGCTAAAAGAGGATTTGGCTCAAAAAATAATAGAGTTCAACAAAGGCTAATTATACTTTACGCCGACAATGCCGCGCCACCTATAGGGCGGTTTGCTTCCGACGTGTTAATTAGCGGATTTTCTCACCTATGGACAAAGATTATATTTTTTGTAGCGCTCACGTTGTTTTGTGAGATGTAGTTTTTTGAGTAACTTTTTTAAGATTCCATATTTTTTGCCCGGTTTATTTTTGCAAGCAATTGTCTGAAACTTTCTGTGGGTAACATTTTAGTCGTTCCGGGTGCATGATTTTTGGTAACTTAAAATTTTGTAGCAGACAATAATAAGCTATTAATCCATCCATACCCGTGCATACAACCCAATTATGTAGTTAAAGTAAATTACTTATACCTACATGTACAGGGTATAAGAGACAACTTGATAGTTAAATAGTGATCTCTGCTATCTCAAATTCCATAAGTACGACGACCACTTATAATTAGCATTTTCTTTGGAAATTGAAAAAAAAAATTTTTCTCGATTTACAATATTAACTATGCCTGGGTACAAAAAATGCTCAGATGATACGTTTAGTAATTTATCCCAAAACACCCCCTAATGTTGTTGTTACACCAGTTTTTAGAGTGCAGTAATGAAAAATAATAAGGAATAAATTGAAAATATTTACCTACTGAATTTAAAAGAACGATCGTTTATATCACGTATTAAAATTTAATGTACCAATTTATAAGTCTAAATGTAGGTAATAAAATTGCAATAAACTAAACTCAATTGATCAGCGTGGAAAGACGCGTCGTACCTAAAATTAATTAACAATAATTGTATAAGTTCAATATGCTCTACACGTATTTAGTGTCTAAGTGAGAATAACTATCAAATATGATTTGTTGTGAATGATTAGGATTTCTAAATAATGATTATTATTTATATGGACTGATTGTAATGAAATAAAAACCAATTTGGATTACATTTATTTAGCTACAAATCTTTGTCAATTAAACTAATAAATTGTCGTTTACGTTATCTTATTGTTGTAAGCCGCCGCTACGCAATGTCTATGACTTTTAAAATATTCTAAATGGTATTTCATGCTGCTCAACGTATTTGTGAAAGCTCTAGCAGGGCCATAATAATGAACCTATTAGGTAGTTGTGCTTTCTTGACACTAAATATTGTCATCGATGCCCACAGTTACGACTAATTGCTGAGGTGCTAATTATTAATTATTATTGGGGGCTGGAATTCGAAATAAGGTGTTAATGACGAGGAGCCAGTGGAAGCCACGGACCCAGCAGGAGCCGAGGAGTGTCGCAGGCGCTGACCCGGCACCTGTGCCATTGTCTTGTCACTCGCGCACCTGCCACTCTAGCGGGACCAGCTAATGATGTATTAAATTAGACAATTAAACGTGCCACTCTTTTGTGTCACGCATGAGACCATTTCTGGCTGGCTGCCGTCTCTGTCCAGTGTCGCCAATGAAAAATTGCGACGACAGCTCCAGATAATTAGATTAGTTAAGCAACACATTGCTAATAATACGTGTATGTTCATCAAATATTTAAGAAAGAAGTTTACATAATTTTTTATTTTGGATTTCATAATGATTTACCTAACTCACTTTTAATTTTATTTGGTGCCATGATATTTGCGATTTGAATAGAGCAAATCAATTGATCGCCGCTGGCCGCGGTAGTCGTCGTTTGTCGCACAATGGGCGAGGAGTGCTCGCGGGAAACCAAACCAAACAAAATCAAAACCGGATTTCCAAAATCCCGTTCGGTCGCATTGGAAAGAAATGCTGTTTTCGATTTCTATTCGATTGTTTGTTTTTTCGATCCATTGTTGGTCTGTCGGGGCTGCGACACGCGTACCCATTTTTGCAAAGTCTATTCCATTGTGTTGGCTCGAATGACATTTGACGGACGAGCGCTGACGCCTGCCGCGGGCGACACGGCTCCTGTGAGGTCACCAGCAGATCTTACATTCGTTTGCGATCGCAAAAAACTGATGGCTCCCATATTCCCGATCCGTCCCCGCCGCGGCCGCAACATTACGAGAACAAAAATTGGGCACAAAGACGAACACCCCAGGCTACGCAACGGGATTCCTGTTATCATATTGGATCCCGTCATCGTCGTCTAAATTACTTTTTGTGCGGTGTAAAAGGAACGAGACGCCTCCTCGGTCAACCATCGCTCGGAGCAACATTCGACCGATTTTGTTTTAAGGGCTCTGTACCCCTTTTCTTACCTGCCTCGGACGGCTCTACCATTCCTTTGTATGTATTGCACATTGCGTGATTTGATCCATTATTTCAAACAATGGCACTGTAGTTTGGATTTCCAAAAATATTTGCTAAATTAGTAATTAAAGACGTAATTAAAACCAAAAAGTGATTTATAGTTACTTTTTTTAATATTTCTTGTGAAATTTATAGACATTGTGACATGTTGTTTTGACAATCCTGGGTCTATGAAGTAGAATATTGTAAGGAGCTTAGGTATGTGAGTAACGGTCGATGTGTATTCTAGCATTATGACGGATGCCATTGAGCATAGCCGCGCGATTGTGAGGATACGGGTCCGTTACATGCGAAGGTTATCAAACGGCGACGCAAGCGCTCGCCGGCGCGCCAATTATGCCCTGCGCACGCGCCTCCAAAAAAACACCACCGGGCCATCCGAACCATTTTTAAAAGCCCCAACTTAAATAATAATGCAGTAACACGCGAGAGTATTCGCAAAATGTGATCCGCGAATTTCGTTTCCAAATTCCGCCGGGGCCAGACTTTCGGTTTCGTTTTTTGCCGTGACTCTTGTCTGTTTATCTTTAGATTTGTGTTTCTGCATTCGGGGCTTTGTCGGTGTCGGGTCGCATCGGGAGCCTGCGGGTCGTGGCTACATTCAAATTTGATAAACCCGTTTGTTAATTGGTTTCCCGTAAGTCCCGCGCTGTCAGCGGCCGCGTCCGCTCCACTCCGCTCCAGTCACCGTAAAAGAATGCAAAATCTGTCTGCTCCAAGTCCCGAGGTTTAATATAGCAGACGCATCATGTATAGCTATAATGAAGTGCCCAAAGTTTTTGTGTCGGGCGCGATTAGGCGCTCGCGGCGATGCGAGGTCGCGTACCTCGCCCCTATCATTACTAAAAACGATCCTAATAATATAATAGTCCTGTCACAGACCTTCGAAGGAAAAAGTTTTTAAAGGACAATTTTCTTAAGAGCCCTTAATAGGCGATAAAGTTTGGCAGTCGTTTAGAAAATTTGATAGTTTATTTATTTTTGTCGCTTCCCTGATATTTTGGGTCGTTTAATTTGAATAGGGGTATCTTTTGTGTAGCATCTGCGTTTTGATGTCTATGATTATTTCTAAGCGTTCCACAATGTCGTCGATGTTAGCATGAGAATAAATCGTGGTAGTTAGCGCTGGTGATAAGTTTAGGAGGACAGGCCGAGGATCTCAGCCGATAATCGTGTGCGTAGGTATGTGGTGTCTGCGCCCGCGCCGGCGGGCAAATGGCACATTTGTATTGTTCATTACGGAGCCCGGAGGTGAGAGATGTTGGCGCGGCCGCCGCGGCGGGGGGCAGGGCTGTCGAGTCCTCGGCAACTTTGCTCAGCCCTCGACAAATGCTTGTAGAACACTTCAACGAAGGGAATTCACTTATCTCGATATTCGGTGAAATCTTTTCCGTGCATCCGAGGGGAAACTTGAGTGCAGTTAAGAGTTGTCTGCGTGTGCGATACCTAAATGATTGACATGGAAGTATACTTGCATCTAACAAAACTGCGAAAAACTACAAGTACTAACTAAGAAAGTGATTTATTTGAAGTAGGAAGTTTCGAAAATTGTCGACAGTGCGCAATGAAAGTTGAAAAAGTCTGAAAGGCAGTGGAACGTAATGTTCATTGCCTATCACCGTGAAGTATGAGAGATAAACGCATCCTGCATATAGCAAAATGTGTCCTATAAAACAAGATAATTATCCAGCTAAGAAGTGGCAAATAGATTGCCAAGACATTTTATTAGATATTATAAGATAGAATTTTCTTTGAGTGCTCTAAAAGGAATTTTCTAGTTTAGACAGCTTTAGCTACCAAAAACTTGTCCAGAAGGCACACCTCGTATATCGAGTCCAGGCCAGCCCTGGTGGTGTCGAGGCACCGGGGGTCCTCAGGCGCGTCGGTGCGCGTTGATTTGTGCGCGGACTCCCGCCGACTGTATTTGTACAACGCGCGTGGGACGCCGCCCGCGCACCCCGCCCCGGTATCGCCTGTCAATCTGCTACGTCATGCCTAACAAGACTCTGGGTTTACAACGTCATCACTACATCTTGGGGACATGAACTGAAGTCCTTTTTTTTTATTAAAACCCAGTGCCAGCACCTCTTCCAATATCACTTGCCAGTACCTTCTCATTGGCAGGATTGTAGAGATCGTCTCACACAACGTAGACACTAACCATAGTAGATATCGAGTGGATGGATTCATCTTTCGACTTTGGATTTTGTTTGATGCCATATTCTTCACACATGGCTGAGGATTCCTAGTGAAGCTCGCTTCCACCTTCGGCCAGGTGTGATACAGGGCAAGATCTTCCTCGTTGTGGATAAAAAAAACATAATATAAAAAGCAACAGATGTCTCCCATCACAACTCATAACCTGCCTCACTGACGTAAGATGCAAGCCGCCGGTTACCACACCCCTGTCGGTGCCGGTCGTGATCAGCTCTGCCACCACTTTCGCTAAACACCATCAGTCATTCGGTTTTGGACGCAAGGTGCTCACTGATGATCATTTTTAGCGTATCATGTCATTAAGTTTGTCGTTGATTTATACTGAGTTAACAGTTGCCAATAGAGTTGAAATGGAAGCAAAAAGTTTGACTTGGTAACAAGGCAAGCCGATGCAATGATGTGTTTTCCGATATCAACCAAGTTACATGATCCTAGTCGTGCTCGTTCTATCCAATTTTATGATATTTATAAACTAGCCTTTCGATTTTACCTTTTAACTGAGCGATTTAATTGCTGGTCCTGCTAAGTCGGCAGCCTCGTTTACAAGCTCGCCAGCCAAGTTGTAACAGACGCTACGTGAGTGAAACCTTACGTTTTGGATATCAACGTATTTTCCAATCGAGCCGAAATTAGAAGGCTAAGACAACTTTGGAACCGGTCAACATAAAATTGGAAACCAACTGTAGTCTGTGTTGCGCAAGAGTCGATTTACCAGTTTGGCGCGGGCTCGCGTGGGATCTATGGGGCCCGCGCGCAACGGCGGCCGGCGCAGGCGCGTGCGAGGCGCTTACGACCTTCCTCCGTGGCGCACAGATTTATTTAGACTGTCACTTTATTGCCGCGGATTAGGAATCTCGTTGACATAAATTATTGTGTGTATACCACTTAAAATATGGCCAGTTACTTGGGCGTTAAACGCAGCACATCTACTAAGTTCAAGATATATGGTGCTGATAATATGTGAAAACTTATCCGCAGCTAATGAATCGTTTGGTCCACTTAGATCCAGTGACAATTACCAAACCACCTGTTTATACAATTAGAACTCATAATCATTAAAAAAATAAGTTTGTAACTAGATAGCTGTAGCTTAAAAAAAGAAACATTAAGGTTATATTTATAAACGCTACAAACATTTTATAGTAGACACATTTAAATTAAAGTTACGGGTTTCAACCCATCAATTTTAAATTATGGCCAATTTTGGGGATTGTGGCACTATAAAGAGTCACGGATGAAAGTTGTGAAATTCGTCAATCATCATTATAGATAACCCTTACATTTTACAGCCTTTCTAAAATCAATTAAGGACTCGACGATATGGAACCTGTTTAGTTAATTTCGTCCGAGTGCAATCCGCGCGTTCACGTGAAATAATCGTATATCGGAGGTTTTATGCCGGCGCGGTATTTAGATCTTAATTCCGGATCACGCACATAACTGTCAAGTAACTCGGGATTACTGGCTTTTTAACATTTTCCGTAACCTTTCTCTCGCCGCCTGCCGTCCGCTGTCCCCTGTGGTCTGCGTGACCGCGACATTAATGCGTTTTTAACATAGTCCGCGGTTCGATGAACTGTGCCGAATTATGGGAAATACCAAGTAGAGTGATTTACTGGCCGTAGCGATAGCGAATTTCGTAAATACTAGGACTGACTCCCATGTGCGGAGATCATGTTTTATGATGATACTTTCCAGTTAAGTTATAGGCAATAAACTGTGCCATACAGATAAAGTTTTAATATGTCTAACTGTGTTAAGATGATTCGTAAACACGAGTAACTCGTTGCAATAACTTGATGGTCGGCTACTTTATGTACAAATTAAGTTGCATTTAGGTGAATAGTTAATAACTTACTGGCTGCAACCCGATTTTGATTAATTAATGCGTTATAATGTATATTTAAAAGTTAAAGTTTTGATTCGTCTTTCTTGAGATCTGAATTGCTTATTTTGAACAAAGTTACCTATGCGAGAGAATATTTTAGTAGTTGCTTTATTCCCTAATTACTCCTCATAATGTCAATTGGCAATAGAGTCCGTATGGAGCGTGTAATCGGTTCTAATAGGAGCCGGGACAGCCGCGGCAAGGGTGCCGTCTGTATTGATGGCGCGTATTCATCATACCACATTCGGGACACCTGCTGTTAGTGCGGGACGCCTGCGCATGCTGAGCGAGAGCAGCCAGGACATGAGCTGATGCTATAAAATACCTGCCTTCTAATAAACTTGACAAAAATATTTCTATACTACTGGTACATAACCTCCATATTTAAGAAACTAATCCGGGGAATATTAAATCAATGCCCCGGTAAACCTATGCTACCTAGCTCTTTCTCACCCCTCTCTTAATATAATCGAATCGAATAAGAATACAATCTCAAGGATAATAAGTAAAAATTGTTCAAAAAGAATGCTCAACAAAACAATTGTTCAAAATGAGTTTGCTGTTGTCATTAGCGCGTGGCCCGGATGAGCGGTATCTGTCAAATTAATACTATATCTCAGGCTCTGGGCCTGACCCTGATGCTTTATTTGTTCGCCGGATTGATGGCTTCGACGCCGTTTTTTCTGGTGTTTCGTTTTCAATCAAAGGTTTATGACAACGACTTAATGTTTTCGTATTTGAAAGATTAATCACGCCTTTGAGTTATTGGTTTCTCACTGAGCAAATAAATTCCTTTCAAAGCTATGAGCACACGTTCATCAAAATCAAGGGGTAAGAATGCTGTCTTGTTAAAAAAAACAAAAGTTCGTAAATAAATTGAAACTGGCACAATAAATTGAAATATAAAAAGAAGTAGCACACAGACACAAAAATAAAAATAAAACATTAAGGCTGGGTTGCACCAACTTACTTTAACAAACTGTCAAACTCCATACAAAAAGCACCACTTATCGTCATAGTTACTGTTAAAGGTAGTTGGTGCAACTCAGCCTAAGTGAAATAAACTTATTCTAACCGCTTACCTTACTGCACCTTCTTTTGTCGGCAGGGTCGGCTCTACGTCAGCAGCAGTCAGCAGTCGTCGAATGTGTCGCCGGCATGTCTCCTGAAATTCAAAACAAATAATTTTAATTGAATTGTATTTCAGTCAGTGAAATTTTAGTAGTGTGGGCAGGCCTCCTACTAGGTGGACCGACGATCTCGTAAAGGTCGCAGGAAGAGCCTGGATACGGGCAGCGCAGGACGGTTCATTGTGGAAAACCTTGGGGGAGGCCTTTGTCCAGCAGTGGACGTCATTTAGCTGAAACGAACGAACGAACTAATTTTAATTCATTTGTTTTGCCATCTGACCAAGTTGACTAGGTTACACCATAAAAATTTGATAGAATATTCATTCATGTTGATTTTAGTAGCTCGGTAAAAAAAAATTGCTTAGTTACTAACCTTGGGCGTTTAAGAACTCCGAACTTCCATAGTATATTATTAACAATATCGTTTCAATGTCCATGTAAATTAACTGCAAGGACGACACACTGCTTATAATATTATGTCCTTGTTCAAAGCAATACCTGAAAACAATAAAAACTGTAACTCAAAAGAAAAAATGTAAACATTATAAAATAACAAAATATTCATATTGATTTTAGTAAGTAACTCAGTAAAAAATGAATATTAACTAACCTTGAACATGGTAAGGGGCTTATCACATCCATATTATATTTCAAACAATTCCACACCACTTCGTTTCAAGGTCCGTGTAAATTAAAAGCAAGGACAACACACTACTTATAATACGTCCATGTTCAACAAGCAATACCTGAAAACAATAAAAACTGTTACTCAAAAGAAATAATGTAAACATTACAATTGAACAAAATGTTCATGTTGATTTTAGTAGGTAACTCAATAAAAAATTAATAATGACTAACCTTGAACATGGTAAGGGCATAATATCACACTTCCATAATTATTTCTTATACAATTCCAGACCATACTGTTTTAATGTCCATTCAAATTGACTGCAAGGTCGACACACAGCATATAAGTCGTCCATATTAACAAGAAATATCTGAAAACACAATATAAGGCTATTTCTCATCGCCATCAAGGGCTAAGAATGCTGTCTTGTTATAAAAAAAATCAAAAGTTCGTAAATATCTGACACAATAAGTTGAAACCTAAAAAGAAGTAGCACACAGACGCAAAAATTAAAATAAAACATTTAAGGCTGGGTTGCACTATCTTACTTTAACTTTGACAAACTTCAGTACAAAAAGCACCGGTTATCGGTCATAGTTACCGTTAAAGTTAGGTAGTGCAACTCAGCCTAAGTGAAATAAACTTATTCTACCACTTACCTTACTGCACCTTCTTTCGTCGGCAGGCTCGGGCTCGAGGTCAGCAGCAGTCAGAAGTCGTCGAATGTGTCGCCGGCATGTCTCCTGAAATTCAGAACAAATAATTTTAATTCAGTATTTCAGTCAGTCAAATTTTAGTAGCGTGGGCAGGACTCCTACTAGGTGGACCGACGATCGCAGGAAGAGCCTGGATACGGGCAGCGCAGGACCGTTCATTGTGGAAAACCTTGGGGGAGGCCTTTGTCCAGCAGTGGACGTCATTTGGCTGTAACGAACGAACGAACTAATTTTAATTCATTTGTTTTGCCATCTGACCAAGTTGATCCAGTTAACAGCCAAACATAAGTTTGAGTAGGTACCTATTTTTACATCACGTAACAATTTGATATAATATTCAAATTGATTTTAGTAGCTCAGTAAAAAAAAAACTTAGTTACTAACCTTGGATGTTTAGGAACTCCGAACTTCCTTAATATATTATTAACAATATTGTTTCAATGCCCATGTAATTAAAATTAACTGCAAGGACGACACACTGCTTATAATATGTCCTTGTTCAAAGCAATTCCTGAAAACAATAAAAATTGATACTCAAAAGAAATAATGTAAACATTATAATTTAACAAAATATTCATATTGATTTTAGTAAGTACCTAACTCAGTAAAAAATGAATATTAACTAGCCTTGAACATGGTAAGGGGCTTATCACATTCATATTATATTTCAAACAATTCCACACCACTTCGTTTCAAGGTCCATGTAAATTAAATGCAAGGACAACACACTACTTATAATACGTCCATGTTAAACAAGCAATACCTGAAAACAATAAAAACTTTAACTCAAAAGAAATAATGCACCTAAACATTACAATTGAAAAAAAATTCATGTCGATTTTAGTAACTCAAAAAAAAATTAATAATGACTAACCTTGAACATGGTAAGGGCATACCGTTTCAATGTCCATTCAAATTGACTGCAAGGTCGACACACAGCATAATAAGTCGTCCATATTTAACAATAAATATCTGAAAACACAATATAAACTGTAACACAAAAAAAAATTTCAACATTGCCATTGTGTTATGTTGATCAAGAATTATTGGATAGCCCACAAGTTTAAGTACCCACGATTACAGTTTTTAATCATTACAATTAGATACAATTTAGAATTTAGTAGCTCGGTAAAAAATATTATAACTAACCTTGAACGTGATTACGAACTCATAACACCCATGACGTATTTGAAATAACTCCACACCACATCATTTCAATGTGCATTCAAATTCACTGCAAGGCGCTCACACACGTCCATATTCAATAAGTAATGTCTGAAAACACAGTTTAGNCCATCAAATTTGAGTGTAAATGAGAAGTACCCATAACTGTAACACAAAAGAAAAAAATTCAACATTGCCATTGTGTTGTGTTGTGTTATGTTGATCAAGAATTATTGGATAGCCCACATTGGTTTGAGTACCCACGATTACTATTTTTAATCATTTCGATCATCACGATTTTTAATCATTACAATTAGATAGAATTTAGAATTTAGTAGCTCGGTAAAAAATATTATAACTAACCTTGAACTTGATTACGAACTCATAACACCCATGACGTATTTGAAATAACTCCACACCACATCATTTCAATGTGCATTCACATTCACTGCAAGGCTCTCACACACGTCCATATTCAATATGCAAGCAATGTCTGAAAACACAGTTTAATGTAATTCAAAAGAAAAATTAACACAATAAAGCAATCAAAGTTACACAAAATATTTCCGCACTGACTTGTCGCCGCGCAAAGACAAACTGACGACACGGTATCGCACGGGCGTGGGTGTGGCGGAAAATATGCGCTTACCCGCTACAGATTTATAAAAATTATAAAGATAGGTGAAGTACAGTTAGCGTCACACTCTTGTTAGAAACAATGCAACAATTTGTTTTCTTCTATGAATATTATTATGTTCGTACAAATTATCATTAACTTTTTTTTATTATTTCATGTATTTGGTGAAGAAAAATATAATAACTGGTTCTTTAGAACCTTAAAATGTTGTGGATCATAATTGATACTTAACATCGTTGTTTCGAACAAAGAGATCACTTACCAGGTGTCTTCAGTCCACATTATCATTAATACAATTTCCCCAAAGTCCTGACAAGCGTGCAGACACGCCATGCAGTGCCGCTGGCGGCGCGGGCGCAGGTGTGGCGCTGGCGTCGGACCTGTTTTAAAATAAACCTTAATTTAATACCTTACAGTACAAACTGTAAGGTGTTTTAGTGCACGAAAAATCCGTATTTCAAAAAGGGTTGACCGCATATATGCGTGCGTGACGCTCTACGGCTTTTAGCCAATACTTGGCCAGTTTGTTTAAGGGCAATTGCCTCGTGGCAGGAAATGTCACTCATTAGCTAAAGCGATGTTTTCAGTCACAGTGCGTGTGGGGTATTAAGAACTATTGTCATAGTTTATGGACAGGAAGGAGGTTAAAAAATATGACCCTCCCTTACTTGATTAACAAAGTGTTGTAATTAAATAAATAAAGGAGAGTAAAATTTATACGAAGAAAATATGTATTTAAAAATACCTAATTTTGCAAATACACAGTACAGTTAAATTAAACGATCAAATTAAGTCATGTTAACCGGTAAGTGGTGACTGTAGATCTAGTTCTGGGCATTTCCATTTGAAATAATTTAGTCTGGAACCATTTGACAGTTAGGCCAGAGCAGCCCGCGGACCAATCGCGGGCAAGTGTTGCCATTGGCACGTAATTGGTCCATATTCAGCGAGCATTCCGGCCACATTCGTGCGCACACGCACGCAAGGAATCCCAACGCTAACGTGCGCGAAGGGCTGCTTTAGGGCTTAGATGTGGGCATCTAGTATTCGTAGCATGCCTATAAATGGATAATTAATAAATTTCTAAGTCATTTGTTTGCTTAGGAACTTTCTTTAGCAATCCAGTTTAGTCCAGTTTCATTAAACATCAAAAAATTCACGAAACAAACTAAATAATATTTTACAATGAAATCAAATACCTCCGTTTTGACTAAACAAGTGCCCTGTATCTTTTATCTTATTGAGTTAAAATTAAAGTCAATACGAGTGGATGTTTTTCTGCAAACAAAGAGACCTACCCTCCTTTCTAATTAGTTTACCCAGTACCACTGTTCAACAATTTCTCATAAAATGTTCAGGACCACATGCTCACTTCTTTTTTTTTTGGAAAATAATGTTACTACCTATCATTTCAAGAAATATTCAGGCCTCGAAGCGCTGTTTAGTTTAGGTATTGGTCCAATTAAGGCATCCCAGATGTCTTAGTTAGATAGATAGAGACTAGAGATAGAGGTAGATTTTTATCATTATTATGACCGAGGTACAACTCCCATTTGGAGTTGTACCTAGGTCATACAATGATATCCAACATTGACACAGCTAGGCAGATGACAATGTGTGGTCAAAACTCAAGTACTCCCGGAGCCGGCCTAAGGTCCCCGGACACAGCTCACACGTCTAATATATCAGCGCGCGACAGCTAATAGTGCGCGCGCACGCAGCCGCCGGCATGGCAGCGCCATCTGTGGAATCGATATCGCGCAACCGCCGCGGGCCCACGATTTATTGCCTTTATTAATTTTACTTACTAAACTTAGCTCTGATACTTGTACGCACGGTTTTTACTGAGAAATTGAAGCTAAAATTATCCACCCTAAGGTTTTTACATTAATTAGATTTTTTTCTGCTGCTGCATGCAACTTTCAATCGATCGCCACAAAACTTTTTGTAGTTTTTGTATCTCCTACTTTTCACATTAGTCTTTTATTTATGACAAAATTAAAGTAACTTTTGTCAGTGAATTTGCCCATGTAATTTCAGTCTGCCACATAAGCTCTTCAATAACTATTTACTTTTAGCAAAAGCATTATTTTAATAATAAATCAATCGATAATAAATTTTAATTTCGCAACAAAAATAATTGAATTTTTTGTTATAGGAACAAAACTTGTAGCGGACTGTATCTTAGAAACATCTCGAATGATACAGAAATTGGTAACTTTTCAAAACTACCTACAATATATTTTAAAAATGTATACGTATCTTTGAATGCAAGTTCTTTGCTCCGAAGCGCCTACAATACATATGAGGTCTTTGCACCTTGTACACCCTCGGCCATACACCGGCAGGAATTATTTTTTATAAACCTTAACCCTCTTACCTCGTGCGTTTACCCGCCGCGCGCGCAGGTGCTCAGGTTACTCAGGATCAGGGACTATTCCACAATCTTTATCGTCAGAAATAAAACTTTTCCCTCTCTCTAACATAATTGTTCCAGAGTACTAAATGCCTAAATCCTTGTCAGGTGACAGCTTCAACCACCAAGCGAAGTTTGTCAATGTAAATTCGAATATAGGATAGTATCTTGTAGACCAGGTGTTACATGTTCTATGTCTTCAGATCACCAATGAAAACACCTAAATTCAATTCAATTCATTTTTTTTATTTACATTAAGATAAACAATAATACTAACCAATAAAACTGTGCTAGGTTGTAAGATTTGAACTAGAGTAAGTGCCGACACCTCCTTACAAGTAAAAGATGAACGAGCTTGAAGCTAATCTATTATAACCTATTATGAAAGGATAAAAGTGTAAAGCAATCGTTTATCGTTTTCTTCCCATTATGACCAATCACACCGTAGTCATATTAACTGTCATTTGAATACTGAGTAGGTACTACCTGCGTTAGCACTTAATTCATTCATCGTAGAATGCATGATAAAAGTCGATTAATGCACTACTACTTTATTTTATTAAAAAACTGTTTGTTTACGTGTATGGCTATTGCTAGGTTTATGAATATTTAACTGATCTTAGGTACTATGCATGAATGGATTACCAATATTGAGGTATGCTTGATAAAACTTTACATTTTCTTGTAATGCAGTTTTCAAATTAGAAACTTACATAGTACCTACCTAAGTCGTATCGTATAGAGATTATACTGGAATAGTAAGCACGATTTTTGTCCCATTCACAATTTTATCGGGATGTGTCCTAGTAACGTTTGTATGTCTTTTATCAACCGACTTCAAAAAAAGGAGGAGGTTCTCAATTCGACCCGTATGTTTTTTTTTTCTGTTTGTTACGCGATAACTCCGCCAATTATGAACCGATTTGAACAAATCTTTTTTCAGCGTATAGGTAATACCTCAAGGGTGGTCCCATTTAAATTTAATAATAAAAAACCAAAAATCGNGGAACTTTCTTTAGCAAGTCCAGTTTACATGTTTTTTTTTCTTAAACATCAAAAAATTCAATAAACGAATAACTAGTGAATAATTTTACAATGGAATTAAATACCTACGTTTTGATTAAACAAGTGTCCTGTATCTTTTATCTTAGTGAGTCAAAAATAAAGACAATACGAGTGGATGTTTTTCTGCAAACAAATAGACCTACCCTCCTTTCTAATCAGTTTACTAAGTACTTACCACTGTTCAACAATTTCTCATAAATGTTCAGGTATGGTCCTTTATGCTCGCTTTTTTTTTTTAAATAATTTTATTACCATTTCAAGAAATATTCAGGCCTCGAAGCGCTGTTTAGTTTAGCTATTGGTCCAGTTAAGGCATGCCAGATGCCTTAGTTAGACTCAGGTACAACTTCCACTTGGAGTTGTACCTGGGTCATACAATGATATCCAACATTGACACAGCTTGGCAGATGACAATGTGTGGTCAAGTACTCCCGGAGCCGGCCTAAGGTCCCCGGACATAGCTCACACGTCTAATATATCAGCGCGCGACAGCTAATAGTGCGCGCGCACGCAGCCGCCGGCAGCGCCATCTGTGGAATCGATATCGCGCAACCGCCGCGGGCCCACGATTTATTGCTTTTATTAATTTTACTTACTAAACTTAGCTGTGATACTTGTACACACGGTTTTTACTGAGAAATTGAAGCTAAAATTATCCACCCTAAGGTTTTTACATTACATAGGTACTTAGATTTTTTTCTGCTACTGCATGCAACTTTCAATCGATCGCCACAAAACTTTTTGTAGTTTTTGTATCTCCTACTTTTCACATTAGTCTTTTATTTATAACAAAATTAAAGTATCTTTTACCAGCGAATTTGCCTATGTAATTTCAGTCTGCCACATAAGCCCTTCAATAATTATTTACTTTTAGCAAAAGCATAAATAATAATCAGTTCTCATATCGCTAATAAATTTTAATTTCGCAACAAAAATAATTGAATTTTTTGTTATAGGAACAAAACTTGTAGCGGACTGTATCTTAGAAACATCTCGAATGATACAGAAATTGGTAACTTTTCAAAACTACCTACAATATATTTTAAAAATGTATACGTATCTTTGAATGCAAGTTCTTTGCTCCGAAGCGCCTACAATACATATGAGGTCTTTGCACCTTGTACACCCTCGGCCATACACCGGCAGGAATGATTTTTTATAAACCTTAACCCTCTTACCTCGTGCGTTTACCCGCCGCGCGCGCAGGTGCTCAGGTTACTCAGGATCAGGGCCTATTCTACAATCTTTATCGTCAGAAATAAAAACTTTTCCCTCCCTCTAACATAATTGTTCCAGAGTACTAAATGCCTAAATCCTTGTCAGGTGACTGCTTCAACCACCAAGCTGAAGTTTGTCAATGTAAAGTCGAATATAGGATAGACTCTTGTAGGTGGTTGTAAGATTTGAACTAGAGTAACCTCCTTACAAGTAAAAGATGAACGAGTTTGAAGGTAATCTATTATACCTATTATGAAAGGATAAAAGTGTAAAGTAATCGTTTATCGTTTTCTTCCCATTATGAACAATCACACCGTACTCATATTAAATGTCATTTGAATACTGAGTAGTTACTACCTGCATTAGCACTTAATTCACTCATCGTTTATGAATGCATGATAAAAGTCGATTAATGCACTACTACTTCATTTTATTCAAAACTGTTTGTTTACGGGGGTATGGCTATTGCTAGGTGTATGAATATTTAACTGATCTTACTCTGCATGGATGAATTAACCAATATTGAGGTATGCTAGATAAAACTTTGCATTTTCTTGTAATGCAGTTTTCAAATTAGAAACTTACATGGTACCTACCTTAGTTTGGGTTATCAAATCATATAGAGATTTTACTGGAACAGTAAGCAAAAATTTTGTTCCATTCACAATTTGATTGGTATATGATCTAGTAACGTTTGAGTGTCTATTATAATTAGGAGAAACAGGCAACAGATTTAAGCCAGCAGGGTAACTCCAAGAAACATTTCCCGAAGTTTCGAATGTTGTCATCCCTCTTACACAAAGCGAGATGCCAGGATAAGCGCGACGAATGACGATGGATTAAAGATAGACCAGAAACTACGAAACGGCGTTTCGAAGTAACCCTGCTGACTGCAGTCCAATTGAGCCGTTGCACCGAGACACCCTGTACAAGGTGCGCGGGCGCCGCGCAGGTGCAGCCAGATTCCCGCGCCCACTCGCGTAGGATTTGTCGACACGCTCGTTTCGCAATGTTTACAGACTGCTGCCTTATCCAGCAGGCGATATCTTACTGCTCGGAGGCGGTGAAGAATTAAGTAAGCAAGCCTGAATGGCATAAACCTGACTCCAGGTTTTTAAAAAATATTGCACTTGTCAGTTGCAAACAAAATAGGGATGTATTATTTTCATATCTTTAAATTAATTACAGTAGAGCACTTATCATGCACGTCATCACCAGATGGCATTTGAAAATAAGAATATTTAAAAAGATATTGACATATCCTAGAAGGTGCTCCCCTATATTTCCCATTAGCTTGATTTACAGGCTTTAGTCTAATGACTTTGAACTGACTTCGAAAATTATTTAGCAGCAACTTCGAAATGATAAAATATTTCAGATATCATTCGATTGTTTCTTCGATAAAAAAAATGTCGGTATACTTCTTAGAAGGTACATCACCTTAAACTACCCGCAGTTCCCGACAGAATCTAGTAAGTAGTCAAACTTGACAATGGGGTTGGCCTGCCCACGTAAAAAATTGCAAAACCCAGACATGTATGCCTTTCGTTGTTTTTTAAGAAATTAGTTTCTACCCACAGACCAACACCCCATGTGCATGACACCGGTCGAGTCGAGGAGCACCTTGAGTGGCCGCGTCTTTTGTCGCGACGATTTATCGCTCATAAAGCCTATCAACGCGACCGGAACTACAATTCTTAGGGACAGAAACAAATTGCTGCCGACAGGGATGGACTTAGTAATATTTATTTTACTTAGTTTAAATTCGATGACATCGCGCAGTGGTACCAGACAATGATCACTCGCAGGAATATCCTCCAGCGATAAACTTTCGCTTGAGTTGTCAACACTGCATGTCTCACCTAGAGAGGCTCACAGGATTTTTAAGTCCTGTTCACCAGCCAGGGGGGTCAACAGGACTGCACTAAAACAAGGTGAAACGAGACCAACTTACCCTTTAGCCAGCCCTGGGCTAAGGCGCGGGCGCACGCGGCTCGTGCGACGGCCGCACGATTTACGCGCGCAACTTTCGCGCGGCGGCTGTCGCCCGTCGCCTGTCGCCTGTTCCGGTGACGCGCCACGACAGCGATAATTTATCCTATGATTTGTCGCCTTGCTCCAAATGGCGTTACAGCCTAGAGCGTGCTTAGCTTATAAAATAAGTTAGTAGGAGACATTTTGCCAGATTAACTAAAATTATACACTACTAAAGCTTAACTTAACTATTTTTTCTTAAATTGATTAATTCCCGTAAAAGTCCTGCTTTGGGTAAGAAATAAAATAGTTTTGTAGACATTTGTCATTGTTTTATTTATTTCAATATGTAATAGTGGCAAAATAAAATATGACCAATTCTAAACACTACAAGCTTTTTCCTGTTCCTGAGATATGAAAGCTCTAACTTTGCTTATTTATTGTGATATCGCGTGATATTTGTCATTAAATTACACATCTTGCAAATAAATAATAAAGGAATGAAATGGAATCAAATATTTTATTTACATTTTGAATTAAAAAATCTGATGTGTCTCAAGAGTCAGAATATTAGCTAAACACGCTAACTGTATTAGGCATTGGTATAAGACTGGTCTAGCCAAAACAGATTTGATTAGAATAAACACGGCCGAGGTCTCCATGAGACCTTAATTGCCGTCCACGCTGTAAATCCTCCATTTTACTACCCATTTTATGAACCTGTCTCGATCAGGGAAATAAATAATTTCCTCGTTTTAGGCGCGGTGCACACGGTCATAAAACAAAATTGTCACACTAAAAAACGTTACGGATATATGTGTGAAGTGTAAATTTTAAGCGTTGAGGAACATGCGCAGGCCAGGCAGAACAGTTTACTCTATCATCTTGATATTTTTAAAATTATTATGTTTAATTTTGTATGTTTAAAATTGCTATTGGGATGGGACACTTTAGTTACTCTAAAATAAGTTTACAATCCCTTAAAGTGTTATATTAATATTACCGGTAATAGTGCATGCTGAAAACTTTATTCATTGAATATTTAATAAGTTTTACTTGCAACAATTACTTCATGACATAAAAAGCTACTTCAATCCGGACATAGGCTTATTAGAAGCTAAAGAAACTGTTTCTTATTTAACATGATCATTCATGTTAAAATATCTACTGCCCCAAAAACTAATTTAAACTAAAATGGTGTGTCTGTTCTGTTCGCAGCATGGACGACTATCGGCGCGGGGCGATCGAGACGGCCGCGCGTGGTGTGCACCTGCCCTTATACAGTTTTCGTTGCGATGTACTGATAACGGCGTGACGTGATAACAGATCACTGCACGAAGGGTTGTTGCCCTAATTAATTTTCACGGGGTATCAAATAACCCGTGACTAATTTAAAAAAAGGTAATTCCATTGATGGTTTCGAATATTTTGTCTAGATCATTGTCATCAAATAGAGTTTAACGGTAGTACCATTCAGTTGCTTATAACACTTTCTTTCTTTTTTGATCCGTGCTATATTAAATAACTTAAATACATTTTAATACTAGTACGTTCTGCAAAGCTGCCTTTTAATCGCCCGTGACTCCATCTTTGGAATTCACTGTAGACCTATCAGTAGACCCGTAACATCCTAGAATTAAATACCTATAGACAGCTAATCTAGGCCACTGACTGTTTTTTTAATGTCAGATTTTTACTAAATCACTCCAATACTGGTTAAGTGGCAATCATAAAAAAAACGTTTAAATCATTAATAGGATTAGACTAAACGGACAAGTTATATGGTACCCGAATAGTTGATTTTGGACGTAATCTGAAATTTACAACTCAATAGCACCTCAGTAAACAAGTCGAATGGGTCTAAACCGGTACATGAACATCTCACGCATAAAGCACGGAGTTTTTTCGCCGCGAGTGGCGCAGGAGTTTATGGGGCGTATCGTCGACGCCGCAACGCGGGGAAATTTGCCACTTTCCAAGTGACCTCGGTACTGCAGCTGATATTCTTAGTGTATTTACCAGATTAATGTAACCATAAATAAAAGTCTTACATTAATAGGTAATATCCACCTATAGACTACCAATTAAATGACGGTTGGTAGTTAGGGGGGACAGGATGCAAAAAATACTTCGGTCAAAGACAATCAGACATCGGACGCATCAAATCAAAACTTATCGAAAAAATATGTTTAGTGACGTTGTGAATTGCCTATGCAGTTAAGTATAGACAATTCTCACAAACTGAACAGGGTATCCCCTGAATTCCCCTGTTAATTTACTTTGATATTAGCTTAGATCTTCACAATCTTTGCCTAGTGAGGTATGTTTTTAGTCTTGCTTCAAGATCGACGTTCAATTACTATGTGTGACTTAGGTCATGTTGTAGTATTTATTCCTAAGTCACGTTATGAAGTACAAAGTAAAACAGTCGTCTTTCTTGGCGAGCGGGCCGGCCGCCGTAAATCAAGCGATATCTGCCGCGTCGCCAGCAGCTCGGCGAAGGAAGGCTTCCATCAAACCCACAGGCACACGCACCCCAGCAAAAAATAGACAAAACTTAAAACTGATAACTCCATTTAAAAAAATATTTTTACAAAAATCAACAGATTGTAAGTCTCTACTACTCCCAATCGATCAACGTGGAAAGCATTAGGGGAGGCCTATGTTCAGCAGTGGACGTCCTATGGCTGAAATGATGATGATGATGATGATGACTACTCCCAAGTTATTTTTCACAAATCACCATAATTGTAAATATGTACTCTCTAATATTCTCAGCTCTAGACGATGACGATGACGATTCTCAACATATCCTATATTTAGGAATGCAAAGCAATTGAAAAACTACTATTTTTATAGAATTAATACCAATAAGTAGTGGTTTTTCAATTCAATGGGTTTAATAGGTACATTATTTTTATGTAAATCTATCAATCAAAGTTATTTATGTACATCTGATAATTAATTTACGAGTATTTGTTTTACACTGTAAGCACTCATAATTAGCAGGAATAACAAAGCTCATATAAATATTATTACATACATTATCACGTACGACGAGTACTTTTACTCTTCGCGACTTAAAATACAAAGTGTCCACCAATTTAATCATTAATAATTGAATACTAAGGAAGACAGAAACAGGGGAAGACGTTCATGGTATTTAATAAAAGTACATAATCCCACAGTTAAAAATCATACTTACCTAAAATACTTACGAAACTCTTTATACTTAACCGAATTTCATAGGTCATCGTAGTAGCTCGTCATCGTAGTAGCTCCCATCTCGACGTCGTAGCAGCTCGTAGTCGCAGTCGTAGTCGTATCGTAGTCGTATCGTAGTAGTGTCGTAGTCGTCAACTCTAAAGCGCCCTTAATAAACGTAATGGATCAAAAACGCCACCTTGCAATTAGCCAGCGTCGTCATTCCAGTGCAAACTAATTTACTTCACTCTTTCCTACTGTTTCGTATCAAAACATAATGAATACCGTGACCCAATTCAAGTCCACATAAATACACAAGTCAAATGAATCCACGCCAACAAAGTTGGGTTACCGCCGAGTCTAGATTTACTCTGAACTTTGTTCAAATGTTTGAGCAAACTTTGTTAGTTTAAGACCAATGCTGAGCCAACTGCTTGCCTTTATTTTTATTACGAGGGCTGCACTAAAAGTATCGGGTATGTAATATTTCCACTGTTCCAGTCATATTAAAATCTATTTAATTGCAAACTCCAGGGTTTTAAAAATCGTATACCATTTATTTATTTTAAAAAAGTTTCTCGGTCGTATCACAAGGTCTTGTCAAACTTGTTTAGTCGTTGAGAAAATGGAATTGACTCGAGAAAATTCAAGAGCGATGATTTATTATGACTTTTGNCTGCATTAAAATGACTGAGCATTAATCGTCAGTTTTCATGCAAGTGGCGAATTAACCGACTGTAATTCAATTGTAATACCTTTTTAATTATAAGTATGACTAAAAGGCTTATTTCAAGTAAATAAACTATATTTAGCGCGCCAATATTGGACGATCATGGCCTCGCCCAGCAGACTCCTCCCCCTGACTTAGATTACCCTCGTACAATAAGGAAATAAATTAATTTTGCATTATACACAATGTGTCTTCGGTGATTAGTTAAAATAACATTATTCCGTTTCTATAGACAGAAACTTGAAGAATATTAAAGAAATCACAACACTTTTAAGGAAAGAAGAGATGTAACAAATTATGGTTTTTAATGTCGGCTAAGCACAAAGTTTTGGAGGGTGATAGATTCATTTCGGTCAACTTAATTAAAACTCATCTGTCAAAATGAGTTTCTTCATAACGGAACACCCTGTAACCCGACAGGCTGACATGTGTCCGAGGTGCGTAGGAGTCAATTAGACCGGTCGGTGGCCCTTCCGCCTCTCTACCAACACTATCTGATCTGCAACTGCTTGCACTTGTGATTCGACTATTTCCTTGATTTGATTAATCAACATCTAATATGTATAAACTTAGGGATATCTATAGTATACTATAGTTTCTCGACTAGAAATCAACTTTATGTCTGTGTATAAAACACGAGTATCTCTGTTTTAAGAATATAGCTAGACTTTAGATGATCTGAGTTACGATATTGGGTGTCATAAAAGATAATGACACTATCAACGACATCATTGCGACTCATAAAAATGAAACGTCAAAATGTAGGTAGTGATGTTAATAAATGTGGTGTGCGACATCTCAGATATCACGCGTGGGCATCTGACACCTGCCTGAGTGACATAGTTATCGCTATCACCGGCCACTCGTCGTCCCACGTGCCCAACATCTTATTAATGAGGTACCTACTCTTTTTATTGACTCGGACTCTATGGTTATGACATTGATATGTCATTATAAAATTTAAATAAAATACCTACGTTTCATTTGTAAATTGTAGTAAGCACAAAGTGTTGTGTTTTAAATACTTTCGTTAATAAAAAACGCCTTCACGGTCCTTGAGAATCTACCCCTACCTACATAAAACATTTGTGTACGAATGATGCTACAAAAAAAAAACTTAAAAAATTCATGTAGGTACATTATTATGGAACCTAATTTCTAGTTGCATTCTTTTTCATCTTTCCGGCTAGAATATACGACACATAACTCTCCCAGCACATCCCGGGATGATTTACTTGGCGCGTATTTGCGCACGTCGCACGCGCAGCCGTCACCGCAGATCTGCTTTGCATATTGCTCGCGCGAACGGAAGCCCTAATCGTAGGCTGTCTGTCATTGAGTCGAAAACAATCTGTTTATGGACCATAATTAGTTTAATTATACGAATTACATTATGTAGGTGTTGATTATATCCACTAAATCAATACGCCTATTTAATATTTATAAGGCTTACCAAAAAAGTTGGGTTTGCAATGTCAGTCAACTACGAAATATTTTGTTTACATTGTGACCACTGACTTAGATATTTTTAAAATATACACAAGAAATGCTTTGTAAGTCTAGCTTTCTTCTGAACTTTGTAATAAAAGCTCTAACTTCAGTAATTCTAGCTTACCGGTCAAGCTTACCATTACCTCCTTTAAACCCACAAACATTTATACATCATCTTTTTATTATGAAAACTGATCTTTGTAATAAAGATAAGCACGTCATTAACATGATTGCGGGCGCTATGGCATGGTTTTTAAAGCGAATATAATTATTGTTTTTTTTCTTTAATTGAGAATGCGAAGCGATTGATCGAATGTTACATCACAAACAGCTAACGATATTCTGTTATCTTTAATAATTAGCTCCTTTTGTTTCCTCGGCGCCCAGTAACCTGATGATTCTTTGTGTTTTCTTGTTGATGATAGTAAACTGTTTGACTTATTGAAATAATTTTTTACAAGATGAAGTCATACATAATATGATTTTAGTTTATGTAAATATAAATTCTGGATATTTTTTTAAGACTTGTATTACAATTTATCAAAAATATAATATTGTCTTTATTACTTGCTATGTAATACGTAAATCTTGACGTATTATGTCACTTATATTATTCATAATGCTCAAGGTAATAAATTTTTCCAAATACTTATAAACATGATTGATACATAAAACAGTTTATCATACCTATTACTTTAAAACGTTACTATAGTACCTATCCAGCAAATGTGCAAAATAAATAGAACAAACTCATGCACTTTTGATACGGTATCGCTGCATCCTATTGAGAATACAGGAGCAGAAAAGCGATTGGCAGATTTACGTCGAAAACATTCCCGTAACATAGTCAACAATACTTCCACATCAAGACGCATCTATGGTGCACGAGGCATTATCCTCACAAATGCGGTCCGCTACTAAACGAGACTAATTTTCTCAAAATAAACGTTCAATTGTTCGCCGGGAATCGATCCCGCGATCCAATTAGTATGTAGCCGGCCGTAGGCGAGCTTTACACGGGCGACTTAAGTCCAGACTTGAGCCCAGTCTTACGGGAGCTTATAGCTGGAAATACAACCTAAGTTATTATGAAGCAGGTAACAAGTACCAAGCTTTTGTATTTATTAACTGTAACTGCTCTATCACATAATATTTCTTGGAAAAATGTAAGTATATTTGGAAATGAAGAGTACATAGTTACGTGAAAACCTAACTGGAAACTATGGCAACTGAGTACGGAAAGGTAAGTATAAAAATTACATTCAGCGCGTTAGTCAAAAGCCTACTACACTCTCCAAGAAACAATTTGTAGAGTAACAGAGGTTCTTCAAATTGGGCAAATCGTGTCGTCTGCAGTGGGCCCTCAGACACAATAAGGGCGAGGAAGTCCGCCGCCGATACGCGAATATTTGCATCCGCTAACAATGTCGTTATGTAAATGCGGATCGAGTGGCCGACGCATCATCGATGATCCGATCAATGAAGAATCGATTCAGTTACTCATCGATTGAATTTTAGTTGATGGGCTTGTTAGAACAAGCGTAATCTGATGGTATGTAGTTAGTCAATATATTTAATTGAAATGTAAGAATGAAAATCACTATTCAATACAGTACATCGTGCTTTGGGCCGTATCGCGTATTAGATATTAAAATACGATGGTAAACCATTGAAAAGAGTTGAAATATGTCAACAATTAAGGAAAACGCTAAATTTATTGCTCAATTATATTATAGAAAAAGTTAAAGAGTTTTATTGGCCATGATATTTGGGATCATGGCGAATAGTAATCTTAAGGAAAAAGCACCCATTTATCACGATGAACTATGGCATTGACTATGTCGAAGTAGTGAATTCAATGTTCATTGTCAACTGTTAGACCTGTTAAATAACGCACGAGCCCAATTTTCTTAGATTTGAAATTTTATTCTTTTCCTATTTTTGGACCTAGAAACCAGCAGCGTTCATGTAAAGATAACATATAAAAACGTTATTGTGTACAGCTTTTAATTGTAAATTAATTTAACTAATTGTAGTCATTGGTATTCCCACGTGTCTGTCGAGTTTGCGCAGATTATGCTATCGCCGCCTCGCGGAGTGAAGCTGACGAGTTGTCAGCATTAATAATTTAACGCGCGCATGCGCAGTGATTATAATTATAGGTGCATGGTAATATACTGGACAAATGAGGGACGATAAACCAGTTGTTAACTAACAATTAGAAACCTAAGAGATTGCTAATTCGACATTTGGAGTTAATACGAGAGAGGCGAACATAATCGCTGAACAACATTTAGTATGTCCGTTATTTAAATACACATACCCTTATTACAAAAACTTAGACTCTGGTTGAACTCTGGTTTAAATATACATTTAGTATGGAAATGACATTTTTATTTTAGCCAGTATTCGTCCCAGGTTTAACGTTTTTTTAATAAGGCCCATAATGTTTATCCAGTTTGTTAAGTATCATCATACATCCCGACTGCAATGTAAAATAAGAAGGCATAGTGCAAGATAAGTAAAATCATTTAGTTATAGTAAAACCATTTCAAAAATGGTTGAAAGTTATTAGCCAATTAACCTATTAATTAAAAAAACCTTGCCTAGCTTTTACGTGATAAAGATGATACTGCTATCTTTTTAATAACCCAGGCAACACCTGCTGGAAAGTAGCCGATGACCTTTGTGGAAATTAAACTCTCGAATTATACTTAATTCCATGAAAGTGAAGCTTATGTAATCGATTACTAAACTCATTAATGTATGCTTGGATTTAGATAAGAATTACATATGCGGAAACTAACGAATTTTGCATTGATTTAATGGCGATGATGAGTTGAGATAAAAGCAATCGATCGTTATAAAACAATCATCACTGCTCATTAATTTGATAGTCCAATAGACATTCACTGTTGCATGTATTACTTATATTACTATGAGCTAATACTGCTGTGATGGCAGGTGAAGCAAATCCATTAGTAACAAAGAAATCTCTAAACATTTTTCAACCAAAGCAACAGACGTGGAGGTATTACAAAAATAGCAAAAACGAATAGCTGGGCTTGGTACTTCGCAGTAAGATGAAAATACCTCTAATTATAATG
The DNA here is from genome assembly GCF_004193835.3 of Ostrinia furnacalis. Taxonomy (NCBI): domain Eukaryota; kingdom Metazoa; phylum Arthropoda; class Insecta; order Lepidoptera; family Crambidae; genus Ostrinia; species Ostrinia furnacalis. The sequence goes on along the minus strand of NW_021136753.1, from coordinate 92,700 downwards.
ATTACAAGAAGGCACAATCAACAATTCAAGTTTAAACGAGGTTTTAAAGATCAAAAAAGTGAATAGCAGTGTTTTAACCATTTACTATTGTTCGTTGTACACGAGATCTATAGGCATGATCGGTGTCACTGCGCGGGCGCGCAAAAACGCATCGCGTGCGTGCGTGGCGTGCGGCGAGCCTGTGCAAGATTGGAAACAACACAGATTCACATGAACTTACATATCAGTTTTGGCTGAATAATAATCATAATTAAGAGGATTAATATCCACTTTTAACGTATAGGTCTCTTAGCCCTAAATAGCAAGCAAGGAAAAAATATAAATTAATTTCTACGAATTTATGGTTCATTATAGAATAGATAGTTTTTAAATTATTTAATCTAATAACTCCAAGTCAAAATTCAAGCAATCACGGGTACTTATTTTCTATCGTGAAGAGTTACAGTTACTAACTACTAATAAAAAAACTTCTACAAGTACCCATTTGTATTATGTACTCGTATAAACTATGTGAACTCTAACTTTTACGTTACTTTTTCAATAAGAAAAAGTCACTACTATTTATAAAACGAGACTATTAGAACTAAGATTCGTTGTTTTTGACTGCACATTGCTTGTGAATTGTTTAGTAATTAAAAATAAAGAAAACTGGCAGTGGCAGGTGGTTACAGGTTCAATGCTTAGATAGCGCAGGCTGTACCTGCCACAACAACGTTTGGCGAAACGGGTTGCTTAGCAATGGCTTCTATACTGTGCTCGGTAAAAAGTTGCTTTGACAGCCACCGGGCACTTGTTAGCGAAGGTATGACAACATTCGATTTCTAGTTTTAAATTGGTCCGCAAAGCCATTTTCGAAATAACTAACTATAAAACGTTCTAATTTTCTTAGGGCCGATTTTTCAATCTTCAGATATCTTTTAACTGAAGAATAACCTTGTCATTTTGACACATTTCCCATACTAAAACTGTCAATGTGCCAAACTTATTCTTCAGTTAAAAAATATCCGACGAATGAAAAATCAGCCCCTAATCTGATATTTGATATAACCAGATTATTGAATTTATCATGTGAATAATATAATTGATAACCCGCAGCTATATCCCTACTTGGCAAGGCAAAAACTTATATTTAGAATGTTATTTAAGTGCCCTGAAATGGACCTAAAACTTATGTACAATGGATCCTCGTGAAGGAAAATAAAATAATAGACTTGTGAAAGAAAATGTTAATAGGTACGTGTAATATCCTCCAATTTTCACATAGCCTAAAGCCAAGTCGTTCCCAGGACATCAAATAGGCCATATTCAAATCGTGACGCTTTACAAGAACTGACAGTCTGTCAGTTGTCACGTCTTAATTGAAGTGATATACCGAGGACCTAGTATCTGGGAGCCTAGCATCGAGACGCTGAGGCCGAGGGTCTCCTTGCGCCAATTACGCGCGTCTAGCCGGCAAATCGCAGGAAGCAGACGCGCCGCCGGTCACCCATCAATCATCATCAGACGGTCAATTAATATGATCGGTATTGCAGTCAATGGACAAGGTAAGTAAGTACGTACTAATACTTTATAAAATATAATATTCGTGCAACTTTTGCGTGAATATTGAGAATAAACAGCGATGCACTTATGCTGCATGTCGTTAATCGTGTTTAATAAATATTTCTAAGTATCATTTGATGAAATAAGTTCATTAATCAAAATTATTTAGTACTATTACAGTTTGTAGACATGTATTAAAGTAAAGAAACGATAAACACGAAAATCGTAATTCTAGTCGAATAAAAATACGGAGTAAGCCCGCACCGGGACTCATAGCGACATCTATTGGAGCGCGGACGGAGCCTCGCGGCTACTGCAGTTGCTACGTATTTTCATGAACCCGCTGTACACGGGAGGTTTCTAGCTCTTCGCAAATGACAGAATGACACTAATCTATGATGAATTTAATGACTATGTAATCACTTTGTTTATTATAATACTAGGATTTTCCTATTTAATAGACACACAATATAAAAATGGATAAAACTTCATTAACAACATAATGCACACTGAATCAAATAGAATTAAGAGATTTATAAATTGTGTTATCAATATTAACTTATTTCTTGGTTTCACACTAGATTCTTACTAAACTGTTGTCAAAAGGGTCCAACAAAAGTTGGACTACGTACTTTTCGTTATTTTCTTGGTGATCAAGCTGTAGGCTATGGTAAGTAGAGTATGGTAAATGGCTCCACAGAAATTGCGGTAGAGTGACACCAGTAATTGGATGTACCTAACCTAATAGCTGTTCGCAAAACCACGCCTGCCACTGGCGTTACCCACGAAAGATGTAATTGTCGTTGGCGTCGCGTGCGCAGTGGGCCTTGACCCGCGTGGGACCGACGTCACGGTACGCGATGTAACGCCTCGTCTTCCACGACATAAGCCGGGGGCCAGCCAATGGTGGCTGTTTACTCCCTAGTTATTACTTCAACATTCGCTACGCACAACAAAATCAGTCGTCTCAAGCCACTGACAGTCAAGGAGTTAAATGCAAGTAGAGTAAATTAAAGTAATACTAAAGTAAATAAGTAGGACCTAAATACTAAATTAATACATTGGAAATACTCGTAGTACATGGGTATGTACTCAGGTTTGTCATATTTACCTAAACCTTGCAATATTTGGGTGCTAAGTAGGTTCTGAGAAGGCCCACCGATACCAATAGCTACCAATCCCAACTAATATTATATATATTATTATAATTATAAATATTATAAATGCGAAAGTAACTCTGTCTGTCTGTCTGTCTGTCTGTCTGTCTGTCTGTCTGTCTGTCTGTCTGTCTGTTACGCTTTCCCGCTTAAACCTCGCAACCGATTTTGATGAAATTTGGCATAGAGATAGTTTGAGTCCCGGGAAAGAACATAGGATAGTTTTTATCCCGGTTTTTGAAACAGGGACGCGCGCGATAAAGTTTTTCTGTGACAGACAAAATTCCACGCGGGCGAAGCCGCGGGCGGAAAGCTAGTGATTTATAAATCCCAAACTAAGCAAAGCTTGTACCCAGGTGAATAGACAGATATAATTAAATAAATCTAAAAAATGTACATAATGTGTGTACCTAATGTAAGAGTGCTTGGTCGTCGGTACACTAATATTTGCCAACAACGGAATTCGAACTCGCAACCACACCTACTTATTCAGATTCTAATAAACGGTTTAACATGATGTTTCAACACATAAACATCAATAAAGATTATAAACCTGCTTTCATTATAAAGCTTCATTAAACGCGCAACATAATTAATGTCAGTCTCGATAAAGCCAAGTAAATGATTATATAGCGCGGCGACGAAAGAAAGGCATATTGTTCAGACGCCCTGATTGACCCGGGGTGAGGACGCGGGGTCACCGCTGTGATACCCGCATATTGTTCAGTGTCTTTGTTGGTACTTGCTCTTCACTGACAGTAAATACTAGTCATTTAAATGTCATTGGTTGTACAGTTTACAATTAAAAACTTTTGTACAAAACCTTTGACGCACTAAACCCATGGATAGTGTAGTATATCAATCTATACATTATAAAAAATCCATTAAAATTGAAATCTGAATTGAAGTCTGTTGAAAATAAAGAGAAGAAAACCTCAGTAGAGTTTCGACAGACACTCAGATACGACGCTAATCCTAAATACTAATTGATGATAAATGGGCAAACGATGGATGAATTCATACGTTAAACTCCGAATAGATTCATTCGCGTGCGCGAGCACAATAAGAAATCGATTGTCATTTGACCATCGGCGGCTCCGTTATCTTTTCACGTTGACAATCCATCAACTGGAGCGATATTAGAAACTATACAATTGAATTCAGAGACAAGACCTTGAACCTCTGGGAACTAATAAAAGACTAATGATTTAATAAATCAAGACAAAGGTCTCGTCCCAATGACTCCTAAATGGACGTAATTGGGCGGCAATTGGCCGCGCGTGTCGCGTCATCCGTACATCACCGCGAGCTCATTAGCGGTACTTTCTCACACCTGCGCCGCAGCCGCGACAACAATAGGCAACTAAGCAAATTATTAAGATTCCACCTAATCATGACATGATGCTGTAAATATAATGTTTTTCAACGTTCAAACATTTTAATCCCCTAATTGCATTGTTCGTAATCTAATTACTACGATACGAAACTTGTTAATTAGTGATTCACTTGATTAAATGTGTTGTAAACAATAAAAACGTAACATTATATTTAGCAGTGTTGATGTAAATATTTATTTATAATATTGATTAACGATTTGTTTAATTAACAAACTGATTTATAAAAAATAAAAAAATAATTAGATTGATCATATAACATCTTTTTCAAACATACGCGTAATTTGCTCTACGAAAATGTAGAGACGTCTATTATACTTTATTCGCTCTAAGTGAAATTAAATTACGTTCAAGAACTTTTTCGCAAACTGAACAATAAAACGCGCTAAATAATTAGTAATATAAAAAAGCATTGATTTACTGTGAGCTAATCATTAACAACATAAAGATGAATCAGTAGTATCTTTTAATTTTGACAAAGTACGGGTCAATTACCTTTACCATAAGGCTATGTTCCCAAGCTATTAGCATGAGTTAGCACCATGTGCACACACGATGGTATGCCTATGGTGTAATCAGTAGACAAATGTCCAAGATTGAGTAGTTAATAAAACAAACGAGTAATTATAAATGGCAAGGTAGTTTATAGCTGAGATCAAAAGATCATTAAAAACACTTAAAAAAACTCCTTACTGATTGCTTTTTCATTCAAAGGATTTATTGTCTAGTGTGTATGTATTACGCTTCTCTTGTAAACAAATGACAATAACTAATATGTGTGTGTTCATTACATCTTTCAGGATTGAACCAACAACTTTTACATTGATTTCCGAATCAAGAGCAACCTGATGGCAAAAATAAGTCTTGGGTTTGCTGCTGTCACTGTAAGCACAACCGAACCGCATTCAATAATGTACTCTGATCGTCATACAAGAACACAACATTGCATCGATTGCAATACTATAACTAGTAGAACTAGTAGCTACAGAGATATGCAAAATGTCACTTGCTCCCGGTGAAGGAAAACGTCATACTTACGAAGTACTTCGACTGGTATTTAGAATAGTTCATAACATAACTGTTGACCCGAATCCAGGCTCGGGGGCCGAGCAAAGAAACAAATAAAATGGAAGTAGCTTGATTCGATTCCTGGTTTACGATTTTGTAACTAATTTCAATTTCAAGGTATTTTGAAATAATTAGGTATATTACTGGTTTTTCAAATGTCACACTTTTCACATTACTGAACAGAAAAAATATTCAAAAATCCTTCTCATTACGAGTATCTTGTCATTTTCATATTCCTAGAATTCAGTTTATGCATCATTCTATTTTAAAAGTGTGCCTTTGCTTATATAAACTAAGTTATGGAGAAGTATAACTTGTAGTTTTGTATAACCTAAGCTTGTGCATTGCCAATTTGCCATTAACAAACAATTAAAAATAGGCTTGAACTCAATAATTAAGAGCTGGCCGTTTATCGAAGAATTTGTCATTTCAATACAATGTAGGGATACAATACTGCGTCCACCAGCGGCAATTATTTAGTGTCGTTATTACCTAGAAGCGTGCGGCTGTCAGTGCCAATGATTATGCGAACCACTATTTGATGCATATTAATAAAGCAATCCAGTTTTCAATCTCCTGTTATTCCACGGGTATTGGAAATGTATTTAAAATGCACCCAAGCTACATAAACGTGGTCAAAAATTATGTTATAGATCAACGCAACATGTTGTAACGAGACTGCATTATATTTGTGTGATTTAATATTTTGTGAAATTCCTTTAAGTCCATGTTGTCAAGCTAGCTAGATCATAAACAATATGAAAATCGATTAGATTCTGTTGGAGATGGTAATGTAACTTCACATTTGGCAAATTCACTACTTCTGATATTAACGCATACCTATATGCGGTTTGTTATAGTTAGCATGAAAATGGTTTACGCTCAGCAATGGAAGCCGAAAGACAAAAAAAATAATGGAAAAATTATAAAATTAAAAATTTACGCGATAATTGCTCAATCGTTATATTAACTTTATTAATAATTTTACTTGATTGAACTCGACACGCAAATCATGTACCTATAGTATATGCTACGATTTGCGTAAATGGCACCAAGGAAGGACTGGTTGGTACGTGTGAGCCTTGATCAGACGCAGCAGTCCTGTTGTGAATCACGACTCAAATTTATTGCTCGCAATTAGCTGACAAGTCGCTTATGTAAGAACAAACGTGTGCACTTAATGGCTGTGCGTTTTCCTGGTGATTAAGCTGGGCTTCACAACTCATAGCCTATTTGTTTGTTGACCCACTGCTGGGCTTATATACTTTATAGAAAATAATGATTTGCAAACACCTGATAAAACGTCTAATATCAAGAAAATTGTTGACCTAAACCAGGTAAAACTTTATAAAGCCTTAAACAATCATTTAAAATGTGATATTATTGGACCAGATAAACTTTATTTGAAATAGGTAAACTCTTTTGTAATCCAACTGCACCAGTGTTTTCTCTCAATATGGTTCAAAATCAATTTATGAGAAAGTGTGTAAGTTAGCTTCCTCAAAACATTATTAAAAGTAAAATAATTAACAGATTGCTATTGATTTCATTCCATTGATTCTATGAAAATTATTACTATCAGTATTTATCACATTTAAAATACACTTTTTTCTAACTATAAGTGCAACTAATGTAAGAAATAGTATAATTTTCTAGAATAGTAATTAAGAAAAGATTTTTACAGGTATTGGCAATTTCCCCAATGGAATGGAAACTTTTCAGTTTATGTATTAACCAACTTATCATCATAGGAAATGTCAACTGTGTGTAGTTACTAATACCATGAGACAGGAAAGCCATAATAATAGTAAACAGAAATAAATGGCTGATAATACATATAATTGAATGAGATATGGCCCTCAATTTGCATAATCTGATTGATTAAAGAGGAAAATTGTGTTGATTATTTCCTTGTATTTAATAATGCATTTGGTTTATAAAATATTACTGAACGTTACGCAACCAGCTCTCATTTAACTGTCGAAAAAGATTTGCGATGCAAAATGATTTACTTAGTAAGTACCTATTAAGTTATAATGTAGCATGCTTTAAAAGTTCCCGTTCAAATTAATCACTTCAAATTGATAAAAAAATGTAGTATTCTTTACAACAGTTAATAAAGTATGACTTCTTAAAACCATTTAATTCAATCACGGCGAATATAGCCATGAATATTGTTAAGTAAGCAACATAAATAATTTTTATTGGTGCACATTGCAAATTGCCAAAGAAATGAGTTTCTATTTATTTAAATTTAGATGCTATGTTAAATGATTTAAATGATTCAGCAAAATTGTTGAGTGATTTAAAGAAAGCAGTTTTGATCACTTCATTTGAATTGCCAATCGAAATCGTTTGTGCATATTATATCCAGTATATTGTGATTATTAATGTGGGCAACTAACATTTTGTTTTTCTAACAATTTGGCGATAAATCATAGAGTTTGCTCAAGAGCGCAACTAGTCGCAAGATTTACTGCGATATAATGCTCAATTTGAACAGAACAAAATATGCAAATTATTCGCCAGCTCGGGACCGCCTGCTTCCACATAAAAATGAAACAAATAAATTTTGTTGAAAACATAAACTTTATTTTGTCCAAATATTCTTTGTCAACTCGAGTTCCGCTAAATGCGTAATCACAACGTTTATTTATTTAATATTTACAATAAGTACACAGTGACAGTTTTATTTATTCACACGCGAGACAAAAAATCGTATCCGAATCGTGTATCGATCGGGTTCACCGGCGGGGCCGGCGCAACGTGTAAAATAAAAAAAGAATGTCACAGAAAAACATAGCGAAGGGCAAGATAGTGGCCGGGACCGCTCGCGGCGCTACCAAAACCGTGGGGCCTATAAATTTAATACTACAACGAAAGGCCGCGCCGCACCTGCCGGCATTTTTTAAAACATATTTTACGGCGAAACGCAGAAAAACTGACGGCGGCTCCTCCGCGGCCGCGGCCGCCGGCCCCCGCTCGCGGACTTATCGCGGGCGCTAACTGAAATTGCTTCAGCTCGCCGTTAACTTATGCAAAATACACGCTGCTCATTTATGCCTTTATCCCGACGTTGAAATTACAGTTAAAGAATGATAACTAATTATTTACAAGTTTGCCTACTGGTATTAACTAAAGTATGAAAAATAAACGCCTCAAGTCAACAATACAGAGCTATTTGATGATAAAATAAATACACTGTACATAATATTTACGGAAACGCAAATACAATCTACGTAGTTCGAGACTAACAAACACAATACCACTCAAATGTTAAATAAAAATAACAATACATTATGCTCTACAATATTCTGACTACTTGATTTACTACCATATTTAGGGTTTTGATTATTTCAGTAGTTATGTTTTGAAATGCGAGTTTTATTCCTCGAGTTGTAAAATTAACTGAATTAGAAATAAAAATTGCATTAATATTCAATAATTGTTTAACTAATTGAATACAATAAATAATCCGTTCAATTTAATGATTGCAGATATCGTAAATGTTATTCAATGATAATTATTTAAACATCAAAATTATAAAACTTCTAATTTTATACAAATTTACAATGAAACAGTCGTTGATAATCTTTAATTATATAAATTAATACTAATTGAAAGAAAAAACTAACTAATAAATGATTACAGCAGTTATTTTAGTTATGACATAATGTTTGTTTAACTGAAGTATCGGGTTCGGTAGCGATCAGTCGCGCACTGCGAAGGACTGTTCGTTTGCATGGAATAAACTAACAGATGTATATTTTCACTTTTGATCTAAATTGAGCAAATTCGTTTATGCAAATCGGGCAATATCGCAACTGACTGCATTTTTCCATTCCAATGCCGGGTTCTTTTTTTTCCATTTCTATTCCTCCGACACAAAAAAATATATTGAGCATTCCCGCTGCAAGTGCTGCAACGTATACGCTTGTTCTACGTATGCGCGATAATTAATCGTGTTTAGTATACGCCGGGGTTTTTTATTTGTTCAATAGAGCCGAAATACGACATAAAATTGAAGCGACACAACTAATAATGATCATTATTAAAAAAAAACATTGAGATCAAGCTTCATTACGCGTTCGCAAAATAGATATTGTCTTTAAAGAGATAATAATAATTTCAAAAAGGAAAGCTTGGTTTGAAACTGAATGGTATGTTTAACTTAAAACACGCCGATGTATGCTTATTATCGTCAATACATTTTATCGGAATGATTACATCTGTCCATTTGTATCTCAGAACGGTTATCTCGAGAACAAGTCAGCGCTTTTATTATATTTTTTGGCTTTTTGATGAAGGCTTGTATCCTAAATATAACTTGTGGCAAGATGCGAGTATGACATCTTGAAAACATGAACGAAAAAATCGATTTCGTTAGAATACGATCCAAAAACGCTGTCCAGAGACAAACCTAAAGCATAAACTAAAACAGAGCACACCGTCATCTATTAGACATCAACGCTCGAGCGACCGACCCGTCTCGCCGGAGAAACTAAGATACGCCTGAACAATCATTCATAATTAAGATCGTTGGGTTTCAGAATGTCAGGCAACGCCTGTCTACACATGCACTGGCTAGTTCAGCCGGAGCTGAGCCGTGCTGGCCCGGGCTAGGCCTCGCGAGAGGCCGTCGTTGCGGCATCGTCAGCCAGCTATTGTTCGCCCAAGGTCCGGCAGCGAGGTGTTATGTCGTGTTTCACCGCGCACACGCTTCATTAGACCGCAGGAATGTCATACTCCGTCTCGACACACGTAAACTTTTTGCCAGTACGCACTGTTTCAGCTCCTTTATATTTTTTGTGATCGTAACTATTGACAGGAGAAAGTACGCGGATTCATTAAAGCGAATAAGGTTTTTATTTTTATTTGACGATCGTTAGCGACAAAAACGCGGCTTAATTGCCCATTGGGCATCAGTTGATTCTTGACGAGTGTCATTTCAAATTTCACTTCAAACTTTTATTTTTAAATTAAAAGAAAAAAGAAAAGATAAAAAATCATTAAGTTTCTACTAATTAGAAAAGATATAAGTGAAAAGAAAAAATAATAGGATCAATGAAAATCATCGAGGAACGAACGAGTCGCAAGTAACAATTGCTGTTTTATGAATGAACTGCAAGCACACTCGAGCGCACAAATTATTTAAATGCAATGCAAATCGTATTTATTTTTAATAAAATTAATGATTACTACGAGACCTGTTAGCCTGTAGTAAAATTTGGCATTAATATTTGAATTGTTAGGATATGAATTATTTATTAATATTCTTACTATGTAAAGTGTGTAAAATGGTATAAAGTTGAACGTGTTACGTGTGTTTCACAACTGAATATTTTAAAGATAACAAATAAAATTAATCACCAATGGTCATATTGAACAAACGGGATCGTCTGCGGGGGACGAGTTTATGTTTGGCTTTTGTTTACGGCATTCCACATCAACGACCGAGCTCTTTAACTTTATTAATGAATCTTTAAGAATCAAATAAATCATTGTTGCTGTAAGAACATAAAAAATAAACAACAGGTATATCGAACACCCGAAAACTATTTATCTTAAATGGCAACACAAAAAGCCGCGAGGCAGAGCAAGTGTATGCGTTTTTGTGCGGCCCGCGCCCGGGCCTACCTGCGCGCAATAAAACCAGCGCGACGGTGACGTTTGTAATCATGACCCGACGCGGAAAAAACATTCTGCATTGTTTGATTTCACTTTGATAAATCATAAAATGAATACCACAAAATTTCGTGCAAACAAAACCAAAAAAATGGACTCTACATTCAAAGAAAAATCATTTTGTTTGTATGCCCTCCGCTCGTTACAGACAATTCGTGCACAAACATAGTTTTTGTACTACACTGCATTCGTTAGAAGTCTAGTGTGCATGAGCTTGTTCTATGTACTGTCAGTGTCCCTAAGCTAATAATTGTGTTTTTATACAAGAAACTCACTCACTGAAATATTTTAGGCAAATTTTGTTAGGAATTTGTGCAATAAAAGTCATTTCCATATTTCAATTTCTATAAAGAACTTTTTTAATATATATCATTATATACGTCGTAGGTACATTATTTTTATATAGAAAAAATACCTATTTTTACAAGTTTAAGTACCAAGGTTGGCCACAAATACATACAAACGAAAAAACAACAAAACAAGTAAAAAACAGGAATAAAACCATTTTGGCATCGTGTCTGCATCGTTTTAATATTTTTAATAAATTATGTGCGGGACGTAGTGTGGCGTCCGCGGGGGCGCTCGGATCGCTCAATAAACACTTAAAACAAAAATTGCACTTACTGACGTTACTTGAATTCCTTTACAAAAACAAGCTTCGACCCGATTCATATTTTTTACTTTCGTCGTCAGACTAATTGTTAAATTTACAGTAATAGCAACAATTTAAATTTAATCCACACCACAATGACTCCCTACTGACAGGTAGGTTTGTATGAACATCATATTTCCATAACTCTATTAAATAAATTCGATGAAATCGTCCTTTACGAAAGTGAATAGCGCAAGGCACTCCTCGCCGGACGGCCGGGCGGCGCCGGGGCCGGGGCCGACGGGCGGGGACTAGCTACCGTACTTACCGAGCGGCCGCGCGGCGAGGGTGCGAGCGTCGCCGGTCCTCCTCCCAGTAAGCTCTTATTATCAATTAGACTATCTAGCTAAACGTCTCGGCGTACACTCCGAACCCGGCGCTCGACAAAGTATAAACGATTACTGGCTTTCGATCTTAACATTACTCACATAATTAAATGACTTCACTGAAATTATAGAGAACAACTTAAACGTAGCGGATAGTCCACGAGACGGGCCCGCGCGCGAACTATTTACATTGCGCGGACCCGCCGTCACTGTGCGCCGCGGCACGTCCCGGCGGCGGCGCTATGTACACGTGCGATCCCGCGGGCGGCGCTAGTGCGGCTCCGCGTAGTAGGGCCGCGGCGGCGCCCACGGGGCGAACTGTTAGTGCGCGGCCAGCGTGTGCCCGCCCTGCGCCAGCCCGTGCTGCGGGGACAGCCCCGGCGGCGAGTGCGAGTGCTGCAGCGGCGAGCCGTGCATGTCGTGCCCGTAGTGCGCGTGGCCCATGCCCTCCATCATCTCGCTGCCCAGCGTGTTGGGCGGCGTCATGCGCTTCTCCTTCTGCCGCCGGTTGCAGAACCACACGCGCACCACCTCCTTCTCCAGCTGCAGGCTGTCGGCGAGCGACGTGATCTCCTGCGCCGACGGCTTGGGCTGCTTGTGGAAGTGCTGCTCGAGCGCGCCCTTCACCGACACCTCTATCGACGTGCGCTTCTTGCGCTTGCGGCCCTGCGCGGCGATCTTGTCGATGCTCGTGGGGCTGCCCGTGGTCGAGTCGGCCTCCTCCAGCCACTTCTGCAGCAGCGGCTTCAGCTTGCACATGTTCTTGAAGCTCAGCTGGAGCGCCTCGAACCGGCAGATGGTGGTCTGCGAGAACACATTGCCGTAGAGCGTGCCGAGCGCCAGGCCCACGTCGGCCTGCGTGAAGCCGAGCTTGATGCGGCGCTGCTTGAACTGCTTGGCGAAGGCCTCCAGGTCGTCGCTGGTGGGCGTGTCCTCCTCGGGCTGGTCGCGCTCCAGCGCGTGGTGGTGGTGCAGCGGGTGCGGCGAGGGCTGCACGTCGCGCAGCATGTGGTGCTGGTGCATGGGCACGGGGTAGCCGCCGTGCAGCGCCACGGGCGAGGCGGCGCCGTAGTGCGCGCTCACGACGGGCGCGTGCCAGCCGTGCGCCGCGTGCTGCAGGTGGCGGTGCTCGTGCGGCGCGGGCGGCGGCTTGACGTCGGGCTGGTGCGCGTGCGAGTGGTGCTGGTGCATGGCCCAGGGGTCGGCGGGCGGCAGCGACGCCCAGGGGTTGCCCAGCACGGGCGCGCCCGGCGACGGCGAGCCGCCCGTCTGCAGGTGGTGCTGGTACTTCATGTCCGCCGGCTCGGCGGCGCTGCGCGGCGACGCTGCGTGATACCCGCCGATGTTGCCGAGGTCCATCTCGGCGGGCATGTACGTGGTCGCCGCCATGGCGCCGTACCTCAGATCCACGGTGGACGGCGTCTTGCCGGCTCGAAGGCTCTCGAGCCTTCAACTGGCGTACTTGTTCGCGAAAATAGCGCGTGTGTCGCGCGGCGCTGCGGTAGCGTTGGCCACCTCACATCACCGAGTTCGACAGCGAGCGACATGCGCGTGCGTGCGCGACGGCAGCACGGTGCGGACTGTGGGGCGCCGCGCCGCTGCGCGCGCCCGCCGCTCGGAGAGGGGCGGCCCCGCCCAGCGCCGCCCGCTAATGACGATGTAATTACTGCGCCCCGCCCCGCCCCGCGCCCGCGCCCCCCGCCGCCGCCGCCGCCGGCCGCCGCGCGCCGGCCGCGCGAGCACCTGACGCCGACGCTATCAATTAATGATTGAAAATTGTTAATAATTAACGGCGTTTACATAATATTAACTCACTTCACATTGATTGTTGCTAAAAAATATTAAATAAAAAGCAAAGAAAATATGATTTAGTTTATTATGATTGTTTTAAAAATATTTTTTGTTTATTTTAATGTTTAAAATTAAAAATCCAAAAAAAATTGGAAATGTTATTTTAAAATGTTACTATAATAGAGAAATACTAAATTTGTAATATAAAAAAAACTGTGCTCACTTACCCACATTATTTGCTTCAATGGAACATGCAACTTGTTTGGGCTCAAAATAGTAAGAACTTTTGCCACACTTTTACCGCGTTTTACTTCGTTTTTAAGTGATGAAAATTAACGTAAATTATGGTTAATTTGAATAATTATTGTGATACATTTTAAATATTTTGATAATTTTTTTCTATGATATTTTCATTAATTTATTTGAAAAAGCGTTGGTAATTTATTAAAAAAAACAAACATAAATTACACTGATTTTTTGACAAATAATTTGATTAGATAAACTAGATAGGTACTAGTGATGCGAAAAAAAAGTTTATTTAGAACAGAATTAATTTAATAAAAATTTACGTAAAGTAGCCTACGACTTTTAATAACAAATTAACTTGTGGTAATATTGTGACGCATAATTACTACCTCCACATGTTTGAGCATGCATTACAATGTAAAATGATTATACACGATTATATTAACACCAGTCGCGTACCCCACTGGCGGTGTACATGTCATTGCTTGCATTTATTTACACTCAACTCAAGACACTTATGACTTTTACTATCTATTAAAATTAAATTATGCAAATCTAAAGCAAGTAGCGAATCAGCACCAGGCGGGCCCGAGACGTCAGGCCGCGAGCCATATTACACGAAGATCCGAAAAATTTACGAAAAACCAAATTAATTATATGTTAATATAATCTACTAACAGTTGTACCTGTTACAATACGGTATCAAACTGGATTAGTATCGCTGTCATAAATAAAGCACTTAGCATAGCATTTGAATAATGTGATATTTTAAAAATTATTTCATTGACACATATTTTTAAATAAATAAAAAAGTAATAAAAAAAAAGTGACATGTATAAGATAATATTTTTGATTGGTTTTTTTTTTATTTGCAAGTATAATATTGCTATTAATTATTGACATGGTTAATTTTGACATCGGTATAGATTGTGATTAATTGTAATTTTGCATGCTTATTTATTATGCTTATATTATTATTGTACCTATTTCCAACACAATTTATATTGTTTTTAAATGGAATAAACTTATGACTTATGACTTTTTTGCATGTGATTTAAAATTAAAATAATATATTTAAAAAATTATTGTTAATGACAAAATAACATAGTGATTTAAAATAAGTAGACCGATTTCGCCAATGTTTCACCATTTTATAAAAAAATTAAAGTTTGCTTTGCTTCATATTCCAAGACAAGTCATTCCTTCACTTTGCTAAAAGTGGTGTTGAACATAAACTACTAGCGACATCTCTCGGTGAGTAGGCGAACTAGCGGCGCGGGTTCACAACTAAAATGTTTGTTTTGGTAATTTCGCGTATGAATTATGTATGTCATAGCACATACAGAGTACGTTTTTAGTTTCTTTAATAAACCCCACGCTTTGTGTTGTTGCGAAAACTCTCGGTTTTGGCAGTTATTTGTTCCCGATCGGTAAATGAACTCTAAACAAGAATGAAGAAAATATTTTATTGTTCTTATGGAGTAAAACTTAAGTTAATACTGTTAATTTACAATTACAAATTGTATTTACTATTAAATTAGTGGAGATGTTCTATTATGTATTCATACGGAGCACATGTATTAATAGTAGTAGTATAGGTACCTACATATTAATTTAATTTTTCAATTCTTTATAGGTACCTATCTATGTTGTAATATCTATAATTATTATCTTTTGAGTGTATAAAATCTTAATTTTGAATTTGCTAACCATACTAACATTATTAGACTGGGTATGTAGGTAGTACAAATTCTAATAATTTAATAAACAAATAAATTTTATTTTATTCTCTTTAAATAAGTCCTAGATGCTTAAATACTACTTGTTTCACAAATATTTCTCTTACACATAAAATTAATTTATGATAAAATATGTTAATAATATTAATGTTCACCTATTCAGTGTATAGAAGTGAAGTCTAGCGCCATCTAGTGACGAGTGGCAGAACTACGTGACACGCACCCTCCGAGCCGTGCAGGGGGATGTATCGAGGGTTGAGTTACCGTCGCCACCGCGGGTATGAACCACTTTTGAATTGTTACAAGAAATCTCATTTGAAAGAAATATCATCTAACACAGAAAGGTAACTATGATATTCAAAGAATACAACAAACACGGTCTTAACAGAATACTTATTGAGGATATTCTTTGTTTTAATTAGAATTAAATAGTAAGTACTTTGCATTTCATAATGTTTTTCTCTGGTAAGAATATTTTGATAAAACCAATAGGAAGCAAAACAAAAGGTAGAGTCAAAAATAAAGGAAACTACCTATATTACGAGTAAACTAAGTTACATAGTACTTATTGCATTATTTACTATAAAATTCACTGACTAAATTCTTAAGAAATATTAGTACGGTGCAAAAAAGGATTTGGTAAGTTTAACTTAACTTATTATAAAAATTAAAAGAAGACTACTTAGCAGACTTTTAGTTTTCTTATAAGAAAATTGGAACGTTCAGTTGTAACTTGTATGTCCAAATTATAAAAAAGGACGACATCCTATTTCACTATATTACACCAAAAACTTTGGCAATTACGTTTAGAGTACTATATATTTATAAATGTTATAAGTCCAAATCTTATAAGACCGAATTCTCCTTCTCTGAAGCTTATAAATTACAATGTCTCCAATTTGTCTTTTTAAGATGTCATTATTGCTTGCTAATAACATTAATTCCAAAATAAAATAGACACCAGAAACTCAGAAAAACTCACTAACTCTATCACGACGGCACTTAGACGACGTATCAATATCCAAGTGCCGTTATTATCCAATAAGAACATAATATACTATTCCAATACTACAGCTCTCCTCGTTGACCAACGCAGCGCAAACAGGGGCCGAACGTTGTTAGTTCTGAGGGAGCTCGGCCATCGATAGTAAAATGTGTGAAAATCGAACAGCCAAGTACAAATGCAGGAGTAAGTGGAGATTTAAATAACAAGGGCTACGGGTAAAGTACCCCAGTGTTAGAGTGTCATACGGCCTAAATCTGTCACGCCATATTGGTAAGGAAATGTATGTCTCCAATTTCAGGGGTGTTTCTAATAATTTTCATAATACGTAATAACAATTTTAAAAATGAAAGTACTTATTTCGAATTTTCTCATTAAAATACTGCATAATTCAATTTGAAAGTATTCATATGCTAGCTGCTAAATAAATTACAAATATGGAATATAAGAAAGTAAAGTTATTACAGTAAAATTTATTAAAAAATAAAGATATTCTATTCTTGGTTTTGAATAGTAATGATAATCTTATTACTTATAGAATTCAAATAAGACACTTAAGTACTTAAAGTATCAAAGTTTATAGCAACCGGTTATTTCCGAAAGAAACAAAGCATTTAAAACGAACTAAAGCTATTTTTATTCAGTTCATTGTGTAGAACGTTAACGTGCTGACCGATAAATTGCAATTTCCTTGAAATATTTTGAATTTCGTTCATGTCGAGCCTTGAGCGATCATCTGCCGTTTTCAATCGGCGAGCGCGTGTCCAATGCATCGGTTCCGTCGGCGATCGCCTTGTAACATCTCAAAAAGGACGTCTATTTATACAAAGTTCATGGGACCGACTGTTTACCACGACTCTATATTTTGTTATAAATACCTATTTAAAAATATTTCTCCGTGTTTTAACACCGAAATACCGAGCTGTCAGATTTACGAAATGAACGTGCGAAAGACATTAATTAAAGATACAAAGCACAGGGTCAATAATTTCACTAGCCAGGGTTATGTCAGTTGACTTTTTGACCAAACTGCATGCATGACAAGTATTATTTTTTACATGCTTATTGCCCATCGATCCGACAAGGTTTAAATCTTGCTCCAGTAAAATATAAAATCTAGACCAAAGTTCCGAGGAGTCCTAACCTATAGTGATCAAGCGGCAAGCGGCTGTTAAGATACTAGCCAACTACCAAATATTTACACTATACTATATCAGAGGTTGCCTCAATCTCCTTACAATACCCATTTGTGTGTATGAACAATTCTGATTGATTCTGTTCAATTCAATCTAGGTGTTTTTATACATATAAATAATAATAGTGTATGTTTAAATACATTTTCTGGTAAGTAAGTAAGTTTTGCTTAGTTTGGGAGTTGATAGTGCAGTGTAAAATGTTCAAAAATCTGATTGTCATTTGAAGTAAGTACTCGCAGCAACTTTATTAAGAGAGATTTGTATCAAACTAAAAATGTTCGTGAGCTAAAACGTAGACAAGGGCCTGTCATAGGGTAAGTGCGCTAGTTTTCGTCCAATTATCGGAGTTGCCAACTTTGTGATGCGAAATGAATATCTTAAAATACCCTTACTCATATGTATCATATGTCATTTTAGTCCTTATATAGTCTACTTTACGTTAATATTATATGGCAATAAGTAAATACCACGGGTTTTTTTATAAAAAATATTTTATGCAAAAGAGGCGATTTCACTAGTTTTCGTCCAAAAAAATCAGTTTTCGTCCTAGTGTACGCTAGTTTTCGACCACTGTGTAGAAAAAAGGGTGCAGTTGAATTATTAACTTAAAACCAATTCTATAATACAGTAACTATGGATTGTGGTATATCATTTGAAAGGTANTTTGTAATCTCTTCATGCCTATTTGTTATTTTTGTGAAAAAGTCGAAAAAGATCAAGCAAAACATATTGTTTTCAATGTGTATTGTAAAATAGGGCATAATTCAAACTCAATCTTTGATTTTAAAGCGCGTCGTTGAGTTGACATTAAGTTGGAGTGAAATGTTTTGATACATTTAATTTATTACCTAACTGCGTCAGAAGGAGGGTGGGTTATGTTTATTTTTTAATTATTCTTACCTAATAGCTGATTTCGGGGTTTTCAGGTGTATTTCATACATTAGTGCAGAGGAATAGTGAAAAATTGAAAAAGATTTCATCAAGCAAGTTTTAGTAATTGAAATGCTGAAAGAGCGATTTATATTATACAGGGTGGAATTTTGTAATGCCACCTGGAGGGAAAGTACCTGGTACTCTTAATATTGTAGATAGTTTTTTTTTCTCAAAGAAAACATTCCTTTTTTTTTTAAAAGAAATAGAACTGCATTCAAAGATTTCCAAAAATTTGGTTGCCACACCCGGGAATCGAACCAACTAAAATCTGTTAAAAATTACATTCTTTTTTTTTATTACATCGATCGTTAGGGTTAAGTATAAGGATGAAATCTCTCTAAGAAACTTGATAAATCAAATGAAAGGAAACCCATGAAATCTTAAATTATTTTGATAATGTTACAGAAAATTTTATGGTATAGTAGTGAATTTTTGAAAAAAAATCGAAAATCTTTGAATGCAGTTCTCTTTTTTTTTCAAAAATAAAGGAATGTTTTCTTTCAGTAAAATTTTCTATCTACAGTATTAAGAGTACTTTCCTCCAGGTGGCATTACAAAATTCCACCCTGTATAAATACCTCTTTAACTTGATCATCTATTGAAGAACAAGAAATGCAAGTGGAGTTCTTAGAATCGTTTTCTAGTTCTGAATGAAGTGATAAGTTATAAGTATGATACCTATTAAAATTATTTACAGTAATATACGGTTTACCTATTTTTCAAGACATTTTTCTATGTTAAAAACCCGATGTATAACAACATTCTTCATACACATACCTAAAATGTAGGTATAGGTAGGAATTCGTACTTCATGTTCATTAATATTAAAGTCATAAATAAAAAAATAAAAAGTATCAAGATCGTTTAATCCAATTTCCCCAGTGTTGCACTCAACAAAGTTTATTTTCCCCATTTGCCATGAGATTCTGGTACACCTATAAGTACTCGCAGCAACTTTATTAAGAGAGATTTGTATCAAACTAAAAATGTTCGTGAGCTAAAACGTAGACAAGGGCCTGTCATACTTTATACATAATTTGTAGCTCATTGAGACCCGTCCCGGCCCGAAGGCCGCGACAATGGGGCTGCGTGGCGAATGCATGCGTTCCATCGGTATTGTTTTCACACCAATGAGATGAACCGTGACCGGTATTTTATTAATTTATTTCCATTTTAACAAAAAAAAGTTCCTTAACAATCTAAACAATAGTCGCTCACTTAACAATCCAAGGTACCTAGATTTAATATAGGTGGCAAGGATTATGTCTTTGCCACATTGAGTGATTTGATACCCAGCAAGCAAGTCAGACAAACAAGGCAGTGTTTACCCATCACACAGTTCACAGGTCATCGACGCGGTTCCAAGTTCATTTACCCAGGTAGCATGCCATGTCCGTGTTAGACACTCAATAATAGTGACTGTAGAGTACGAGTAGATGACTTCTATGGCTATTTGACTTTATGAGTGAATCTGAAGTGGATAAAACCAATACCTATAATAATATTTGTGCCCAACTGCACCCTCTTTTCTAGTTTAAGTTAGTATTTAATTATTTATGGTTTTGTATTGATTTGTTTTTCTATTTTTTGTCAATACGGTTGTCACAGAATTCTCACTCTAACAGTTTTTATTATCCCTAAAATCCCTAGTTTCTTGTATATTGCAAAAAAAAATAGGTTGATCAACTTCAATAAGAAGATAAAATATTATACCATTAAACATTTCAGTATGTTAGGAAATAACTAGTTTAGATTTTTCCAGTTTTTACAATATTTTATGTTTTGGTAAGCTTTATGCCCTTGTTATTTAAAAAAACGAAGGCTGAGTTGCACCACTTAACTTTGACCGCGTAACTATTAACGATAACCGGTGTTTTTTGTATGGATTTTGACAGATTTTTGACGTTTGTCAAAGTTAAAGTAAGATGGTGCAACCCAGCCTAAATGGTCAGTGGATGAAGACGTGTGGCATTATTTTTTCATTCTAAAGCAGACATAAGCAAGTGTCGCTCACTGTCATCTAAATTAACAATAACATAATCAGCAAGAAAAACTTCAAGGATACCAACTAGGCTAACCAATTCGGGGAAGGATTTTAGTATTTGAAATTATAAATACCTAAGTGTAAAACAAAAGTTTGTTTTCCAAATAAAAATGAATTTGTAAATATTCGTTGAATTATTTTGAAATTACACCGCAATAATGTATTTATTATAATGGAATAAATTGTGTAAGATTAGCATCCAGCCTGCTCATTAAAGGGTGTGGTACACACATTAAAACCCTTCAAACAAGACCAAGCGGAGGACTTGATCGATTCTAATGTGGAATGTATGTAAGGTAGGTACCATTAAGTTGTAAAATTAATAAAATTAATTTATTCTTATTGTTATTATAGCAAGTTGAATTACACATCCCACCCAATGCTAATTTCTGACATTATGACCTTGCCACTATTTGAAAATGATGTAGACACAAGAATATCGGTAAGTACATTCCACCCCTTTTTCAAAATTTTAAAAGACTATGTGGGTCATCTCACGTCGTAGAAATAGGAGCTGTTTTGCAACTTAAATAAATAGTCTGATGTACTATTGACTGCCTACATAAGTAGGTAGGTAGGAATGGTAATTTTACAAGGTTATGTAATAATATAATATGTGGGTGGGAGCAGTAAGATTTTGCAGCTAGCGATTTAAACTGTCGCAAGATTCGCCTCACATCCATTGCAATAACAAAATGCTGCTTCTGATAAACTCTGAACTAGAACTCAATCTCCACTTATCACATTTTGACTGATGAAACGATATAGTGAAGTCAAAATCGATAAAACGCCGCGATAGCAGTTTATCACGGTGCGCATCTTAGCCCTGCTGAACTACATTAATTTAGTGATTTTAATTTGTAAATTACAACACACTTCACTGACAGGAGACCAAAGTCAGGGCTCGGGAGGCATCACTAGCGCGTGATAAGATCTGCGCAAGCGCCGGATCGTTATCAAGGATCGGTGCAATTTCTCGTGAAATCGATTGCAGCCGCCCGTCGTAAGTATTTACAGTGGCTTAGTTTCTTTATAACGTGTGCCCAGTGAAATAATTCAATACTTTTGGAATTGGAACTCTAGAATGAAACCTTCTGCATTGAACTTTCCTTCATTGTCATGGTAAAAGATGATTAATTTTAAAAGTGACAGCATCGATATCAATATTTCTCATATCGGTTAAACAATAAAAGTAGCAATATGTCTGGGTCGCTATCTTGCGAACATGTTAATTTACCAGCGGCGGTCTACTTTGAAGACTTGTACACGTTACAGTTGCAGCTAAGTTGCAGAACACAGTCGTTCATCGGATAACGAGGCGATGAAATAAGACCCGAGAAAGTAGCTGTGGTTACATGAAACCCATTAAACCACTTCAGTTTACGTTTTATTGATAACGGTAAATGTTTGCTTAGTGCAAAATGAAATTAGTGTTAGTTCTTCATTCACCAACTCTTGACTGTCATGAAAAACTTGACGATCGAAATGACATCAAAATAAATAAATTTTCCAATTCTCGTGAAAATTTACATATCTCAAGCCTCAAGGCACCATGCCATAGCTCATATTTCCTGCAGACATTATCCTAAGAATATCAGTGGATGTACCACTAATACCTACAATCTCACTCACCTATGATTTACATCACTGTGTCTATCTTGTTGGACAAGGACCGTGAAGGACAAGCAGACTGACAAAAGATAAGAGTAGCCTTATACAAGCGTCGCATTACAGTTACAGGAACATTGCGGTGACTGAAATCTATCGTCAGGATGTGCATGGCATATTTACTACGCTTAAACTCCTAAGATTATTAACTTTCATCCCAATTTGGCGCATCCTGTCCGAAAATTGCACGGCAATAAATGGCGATGATCGTCCCCGCCGCGTATCATTACAAATTAGAGGCTAACCCGCGGACTGCGCGGGCGCGGCCTTATCCGCAAATTATTCGCTCGTCTCGTAGTTTGTTTGCGGTGCACATATGGTATTATGCTAGGGCTGCCACGTTTCAGCTTATTTAAACCTTCCGTTAAGGGTTAACGTAGAGGTATAATGATGAATATTATAACTAGACATCTTAGCTCTATTTAAATCTTAACTGTAGGTACTTACGGTGTCACGTTGGATCGTCGAATGCAGGTTAGATTGGAAAACAATACTTAAAAACATTAAACGCTATCATTACCTACCTAGTTAACATCATCATTTATCAGGTCATTTTGTCTCTGCCGTAGCTGGAGGATGGCCATTTCTAAATATGTATGTACCCTAGTCAAGGCAAAATTACGTAATTCATAGTTAGTAAAGCTCACTCACCTTTTAGTGTCCAAGTTTCAGCAGGCAGCGGTGCAACAAGCAAGCAGGCAGCAATACTTTTCTGAAGATGCTATTATCGCCAGCCTTGTGAAAGCAACTGCGAGCGCGCTTGACAGATAGAGCCTAGAAAATGAGAAAGAACATGCTTAGTTTTTTAAAATATTTAATCTAATGTAGGTATCCAATTCATTCAATCTTATCCAAAAGTAGCCTAATTTTCCTAATTATTTTGAAATCAAATCTATGTTGCATTCTTTATACGAACGGTATTCTAATGTTATATGTTGAGATTTAAACTACATTTTGAACCTATTACGAATAGCCCAGCACTTCAATGCCATGCGACTGAAAGCCCTGCGCTCGCTTAGGCCGCGCGGGAGTGCGGTAGCCCGCAGCGCCGCCACTTACGCGTGATTACACCGCGACCGAAATGCGCGCGCGCCGCCCGGCCCTCGCACGGGACCACTTGCGTCACCCGCTGTTTGGGACAAGCACTGCTTCTAAGCTTTAAGCTATTACTATGCTGTAAGCTGTAGTGATGAACTATAAGCTCTAAGCTATTGATATGGTGTAAGCTATGGTGATGAGCTTTAAGCTCTAAGCTAGACCTGATACCAGATTAATGTACTCTTAAACTGGAATTTTTACCATTATTTTAGCTGCTAAACATAGGCAATATCAATAAAAACTACCTATTACCTACATATTATTGTTATGTACTAGCAAGTAGGTACACTGTTAACAAATGTTGGAGGAATTATCATTAACAACATAATAAAACGAACAGAAGGCGACAAAATAACAAACCCAACAATGTAACCCCATCTATTTTGTATGAAAATCCAAAAAACATTTCGAAATATTTGTACCTCCAAAAATAATCTAAATTCAACACTCCCGCAGTACCATTAGAAGGTATGGGATTGATTGAATTATGCTGCACACATTGTAAAACAACTAAAGCACTCACCTCCGCATTAAAATCCCAGCTACTAACTCTAAAATCCGTAGCAAGCGCCTGAGCAAGACATAAATCTTCGTAGAACAAACTGTCATGGCTGACTCAATTCGATCACACCGCTGCTTGCCTGTAACGAAACATAAAGTTGATTAGCAAAACTAAATTCACTATTTCTATTAATAAACCTGAAACGAAAAAAATATGCAGAACCTTATAAATTCAATCTCCNTGCGATTTATTTGCTGTCGAGTGTAGTTATCAAAAATCTGATAATCTAAATTGACAATAATAGTACATCATAAAATCAAGAGATGCTGTATTTTATTTTATGGAAACTAATAATCTAAGATCAGCTCTCGTTTTTACAATATTTTATGTTTTGGTAAGCTTTATGCCCTTGTTATTTAAAAAAAAACTAAGGCTGAGTTGCACCACTTAACTTTGACCGCGTAACTATAACCGGTGTTTTTTGTATGGATTTTGACAGATTTTTGACGTTTGTCAAAGTTAAAATAAGATGGTGCAACCCAGCCTAAATGGTCAGTGGACTAAGACGTGTGGCATTATTTTTTCATTCGAAAGCAGACATAAGCAAGTGTCGCTCACTGTCATCTAAATTAACAATAACATAATCAGCAAGAAAAACTTCAAGGATACCAACTAGGCTAACCAATTCGGGGAAGGATTTTAGTATTTGAAATTATAAATACCTAAGTGTAAAACAAAAGTTTTCCAAATAAAAATGAATTTGTAAATCTTCGTTGAATTATTTTGAAATTACACCGCAATAATGTATTTATTGTAATGGAATAAATTGTGTAAGATTAGCATTCAGCCTGCTCATTAAAGGGTGTGGTACACACATTAAAGCCCTTCAAACAAGACCAAACGGAGGACTTGATCGATTCTAATTTGGAATGTATGTAAGGTAGGTTAAAACCATTAAGTTGTAAAATTAATAAAATTAATTTATTCATATTGTTATTATAGCAAGTTGAATTACACATCCCACCCAATGCTAATTTCTGACAATGACCTTGTCACTATTTGAAAATGATGTAGACACAAGAATATCGGTAAGTACATTCCACCCCTTTTTCAAAATTTTACAAGATTATGTACAGTATGTACTTAATCAAGCTAAAGACTATGGGGCATCTCACGTCGTAGAAATAGGAGCTGTTTTGCAACTTAAATAAATAGTCTGATTAATATGACGTAATTTTACAAGGTTATGTAATAATATAAATATGTGGGTGGGAGCACTAAGATTTTGCAGCTAGCGATTTAAACTGTCGCAAGATTCTCCTCAGATCCATTGCAATAACAAAATGCTGCTTCTGATAAACTCTGAACTAGAACTCAATCTCCACCTATCACATTTTGACTGATGAAACGATATAGTGAAGTCAAAATCGATAAAACGCCGCGATAGCAGTTTATCACGGTGCGCATCTTAGCCCTACATTAATTTTGTGATTTTAATTTGTAAATTACAACACACTGCACTGACAGGAGACCAAAGTCAGGGCTCAGGAGGCATCGCTAGCGCGTGATAAGATCTGCGCAAGCGCCGGATCGTTATCAAGGATCGGCGCAATTTCTCGTGAAATCGATTGCAGCCGCCGCGCCCGGCACCGGGGCACTGGGTCACTCATTGCACTATCTTACAATCAACATCTCGAAAAAAATACTTTAAATGAAACTCCTGCCAGAGATAATTCCATAGAGCTGCACATTTTGTATTAGTTATTTGCATTAATTCAGTGGCATGTAAAATAATGAGCATAAGAAAATATGTGTTTACTACAACTGATGGTTCTTAATACTGTAAATAATTAATCTTAGGCTAAAACAGCTTACATGCGTTAAATACTCTTATATTATACAACCGGCAACTAAGTATTCTGAATTTAATAAAGCAATCACCGTTGTCACACGACTTAAGTTTGTTTAATAATATTTCTATTGCATAAAACTGTACTGTTGTGAGGCAAGACCGTGGTATTTACAGTGGCAAATGAACACGCATACCACGGCAAAGAAAAAGTGGCAAGTACCTAAATTATGAAAAAACCGAATAAAAGGTTATTTTTATCTTGTGCCCAGTGAAATAATTCCACACTTTATTGGAATTGGAACTCTAGAATGAAACCTTCTGCATTGAACTTTCCTTCATTGTCATGGTAAAAGACGATTAATTTTATAAGTAAGTGACAGCATCGATATCAATATTTCTCATATCGGTTAAACAATAAAAGTAGCAATATGTCTGGGTCGCTATCTTGCGAACATGTTAATTTACCGGCGGTCTACTTTGAAGACTTGTACACGTTACAGTTGCAACTAAGTTGCAGAACACAGTCGTTCATCGGATAACGAGGCGACGAAATAAGACCCGAGAAAGTCGCTGTGGTTCCATGAAACCCATTAAACAACTTCAGTTTACGTTTTATTGATAACGGTAAATGTTTGCTTAGTGCAAAATGAAATTAGTGTTAGTTGTTTATTCACCAACTCTTGACTCTCATGAAAAACATGACGATCGAAATGACATCAAAAAATAAATATTTTTTCCAAATCTCGTGAAAATTTACATACCTCAAGCCTCAAGGCACCATGCCATAGCTCATATCACCTACAGACATTATCCCAAGAATATCAGTGGATGTACCACTAATACCTACAATCTCACTCACACTGATTTACACCACTGTATCTACATATCTTGTTGGACAAGGACCGTGAAGGATAAACAGACTGACAAAAGATAAGAGTAGCTTTATACAGGCGTCGCATTACAGTTACAGGAACATTGCGGTGACTGAAATCTATCGTCAGGACGTGCATGGCATATTTACTACACTTAAACTCCTAAGATTATTAACTTTCATCCCAATTTGGCGCATCCTGTCCGAAAATTGCACGGCAATAAATGGCGATGATCGTCCCCGCCGCGTATCATTACAAATTAGAGGCTAACCCGCGGACTGC
This sequence comes from Ostrinia furnacalis, assembly GCF_004193835.3. Taxonomy (NCBI): domain Eukaryota; kingdom Metazoa; phylum Arthropoda; class Insecta; order Lepidoptera; family Crambidae; genus Ostrinia; species Ostrinia furnacalis. The sequence continues at coordinate 65,650 of NW_021136753.1, read as the reverse complement.
GCGGGCGCGGCCTTATCCGCAAATTATTCGCTCGTCTCGTAGTTTGTTTGCGGTGCACATATGGTATTATGCCAGGGCTGCCACGTTTCAGCTCAGAAACCTTCCGTTAACGTTAACGTTGACGTATAATGATGAATATTCTAACTAGGCATCTTAGCTCTATTTATAAATAGGTACTTACGGTATCACATTAGATCGTCGAATTGTAGAAAAAGTAAAAAAGTTGCATTTTACTATCATTATCTAGTTAACATCATCGTCATCATTAATCAGGTCATTTGGTCTCCGCCGTAGCTGGAGGACGGCCATTTCTAAATATGTATGTACCCTAGTCAATGCAAAAGTACGTAATTCATACTTAGTAAAGCTCACTCACCTTTCAGTGTCCTAGTTTCGGCAAGGCAGCAGTCAGCAATACTTTTCTGAAGATGCTATTATCGCCAGCCTTGGGAAAGCCACTGCGAGCGCGCTTGACAGATGGAGCCTAGAAAATGAGAAAGAGCATGCTTAATTTTTTTTTTAATATTCAATTTAATTTATCCAATTCATTCAATGTTATCCAAAAGTAGCCAAATTTTCCTAATTATTTTGAAATCAAATCTATATTGCATACTTTATACAAACTGTATTCTTATGTTATACTAGCGGCCGCCCGCGACTTCGTACACGTAGATCCCGTTTTATCCCCTTCATCTATCTTACGCGGTTTAGATTTTTTCATACAAATGTTTTTTCCCGCTAACTCTCGTTCCCTTGGGAATTTCGGGAATTCCTTGTTGTAACTAAGCTTTAAGTTTATTAAGGTACCTACATGCCAAATTTCAAGCGTCTAACTTAAGCGGTTTAGATGTTTCATACAAAAGGATTTTCCCGCTAATTCCCGTTCCCGTGGGAATTCCTAAGTATACTATAACCTGCCCAGGAGTATGAAGAATAATTGTACCAAGTTTCGTTAAAATTCGTCGACTAGTTTTTGTTTCTATAAGGAACATACAGACGAACAGACAGACAGACAGACAAAAATTTTACTGATTGCATTTTTGGCATCAGTATCGATCACTAATCACACCCTGATAGTTATTTTGAAAATATATTTCATGTACAGAATTGACCTCTCTACAGATTTATTATAAGTATAGATGTTGAGATTTAAACTACATTTTGAAACTATTATGGATAGCCCAGCACTTCTAATGCCATGCGACTGAAAGCCCTGCGCTCGCATAGGCCGCGCGGGAGTGCGGTAGCCCGCAGCGCCGCCACTTACGCGTAAATACACCGCGACCGAAATGCGCGCGCGCCGCCCGGCCCTCGCACGGGACCACTTGCGTCACCCGCTGTTTGGGACAAGCACTGTGCACTGCTTCTAAGCTTTAAGCTATTACTATGCTGTAAGCTGTAGTGATGAACTATAAGCTCTAAGCTATTGATATGGTGTGAGCTATGGTGATGAGCTTTAAGCTCTAAGCTAGACCTGATACCAGATTAATGTACTCTTAAACTGGAATTTTTACCATTATTTTAGCTGCTAACATAGGCAATATCAATAAAAACTACCTATTACCTACATATTATTATGAACTAACAAGTACACTGTTAACAAATGTTGAAGGAATCATCATTAACAACATAATAAAACGAACAGAAGGCGAAAAAATAACAAACCCAACAATGTAACCAATCTATTTTGTATGAAAATCCAAAAAACATTTCGAAATATTTAATGGTCCTCCAACAATAATCTAAATTCAACACTCCCGCAGTACCATTAGAAGGTATGGGATTGATTGAATTATGCTGCACACATTGTAAAACAACTAAACCACTCACCTCCGCATTAAAATCCCAGCTACTAAATCTAAAATCCGTAGCAAGCGCCTGAGCAAGACATAAATCTTCGTAGAACAAACTGTCATGGCTGACTCAATTCGATCACACCGCTGCTTGCCTGTAACGAAACATAAAGTTGATTAGCAAAACTAAATTCACTATTTCTATTAATAAACTTGAAACGAAAAAAATATGCAGAACCTTATAAATTCAATCTCCTTAAATATTTTGTTATTATACAATTAATAATGAAAATAGGAAATACTATTAAAGTACATACCTTCTCTTCTATCGGCTTTTTGTACATTGTTTACAAACATTGAGACATTGGAAATGTCTAAAATGTTTACTGAAAGCTATAAATTAAATGGATTAGATGTAACAAAGACAATTATTAAACTATTTGATGCCATTATTTCTCACGTAATTTTCTTTCTGCGTAGTTGATAAATAGTTCTACCTTAAAAAAATGTTGCCCCATACAGGCAAAGGTCATTAAGCTTATACAGCCATCAAATACATTCAATTGGCGGGAAAGTGAAAATGTTTAGCAAATTTGTTTTATTTAAAAAAATATGTGTGTTAATTGTGGATTAATTATAAAACTTGAACTTAAAAAAATAATTACTTGAAATATCATTTAACATAACATAACTACTGCGCAATTAGCACGAAGCGTAAAAATAAAGTTCCATTTTTAAAACAAGACATTCGATTTTTAAAAATTAGGCTATGGCATGTTGTCCGCACCCAAAGCACAGATTAGTAATAAGTTACCGAAGCTTGTTTTATTTATTTTCATTCGTCTTATTTAAAGTCATCCTAAATGTCAAGATTTAAATTTTATTTTAAGTGTTGAAATTAAATCTTTTGAGATTTGATTTAATAAAATTATAACTTACCTATATTACCGCTCCTTCTGACTAAGTAGCTACTGTACTCATTGTAATTACTGTAATAATTGAAAATCTATAATTCAACTAACTAAATTATTTTATTGCAAAAGTAGTTTTCTCTGTCTGTCATTGTAATAAAATTGAATGATAGACAGTGAGACCTAAGAGAAGAATTTAAGCTGAAGAAAATTGTCGTCTTAAAATCATCGGGCTGTAAGAACGAAGAATAGTATTTGTATGATAAACCCAAAATATTTCTGATATTATTATTAGGGTTGTGTAAATTCTTATTCATGCTATTAAATAACTTCTATTTAAGTAAAAACTTTCTTTGTAAAGACAGCAAACTTCCTTGTAATTTATCTAACTACAATCAACAAATTAACTCATTGCGAACCAATTAAAATAACTAAAAAATCAATATTCCCCATTACATTACACATTAAAAACATAATTTTACATAATGTGCTCCATTGATTACTATTATCAATGTCAAACACCTACTTACTTTTTCAAAGGCATAAAACCACAAACAGCCTACTCTGCATTTCTGCACAGCCTATTTTTTAATTTTAAAAATTTGAATTTGGAACGCACTCAGTGGCCGCCATTATAAGACCAAGTTGTATTCCTTTGATTCCCTTGGCAAACGTACCTAGTTTTAAAATATTTCTAAGGTAGATTTGAAAATGTTTTATTTTTGCTTTTTCATCATGGCGTCGCACATTTTCTAATTTTCTTTCTAAATTACGTGATTAGTTAAAAGAGTGATGTGGAAGTTCGTGCCTTTTGCTTTCTTTAATCAACACAATTACTCAGTCATTCGAATTAAGTGTAATTAAATACAAATGTACGATATGCAGGCAAATTTCTTGGACAAAGGTAAGACTCAATAAATAATATTGAATTGTGAATATTGAACAACGTATGTAATTTAATAAAACTGAAGCATCACTGCATTAGTAAGCTTTTTCTTCGTGAAAACCAGTTTTACGTTGTTGTATTAGTGAAAATTTAGGTAGATAAAATTGGACAGCTGGGTGTTTTACAAGTGTGTGTATTTTTTCCAGATTATCAAAGGACATTATTCTGATGCTGTACAAGTATTCGGGCGTCTGTATGGGCCTGCAGAGGGTCTCCGTTTGTGCCGCCCAACGATTTTCTTGGACAAGGTGAGTTCAAGAAATGATCATTATTGTAAAACTGAAATCCAGTTAGTTTGTATGTACGATACACCGACAACAATAAAAATCCACACGAAATGATAATTGCAGTTGAAAATGTTATTAAAATCGCCAGCTGTGAGCTTTTTAGAAAACAAAGCTTTAGGTTGTTATATTGGTGAATTACAATTTGACAACAGTTTTATTATTTATAGTATAAATTGTGTGTTTTTTCTAGATTTTCTCAAAGGACATTCGGGCGACTGCTTGGGGCTGCTGCGGGTGTTCGCTTCGCTTCGCCGCTGACTTTGACTGCGCGCAAGCCTTCTGTGATGAAGGTAAGTGCCTACTCTAGTTTTACTGTGTTTCAGTTGGATGCCCTGTGCCATTTTTTACAATTGTGTTTCTTTTTTTAGCCTTACTTTTCATCGTTATTGCTACTATTCTTATGTAGGTAATAATTTATGTGTTTCGGATTTGTTAATATCAAATGCTAGCCACCGATTTTTGGCGATCCTGTGTGTGTTTCGTATCGTTTGCATACGTGCTACCTACATCGGCAAAGCGATCGCTGTAATTTGGCGGCAGTCAGCTGGCCGCCGACGGTCGTAAACTAAGGGCCCTATCTAATCACCCACTGAGAGATACATTCTAAGCAATCTGGTTTCCCTTGATCTGGCAGCAGGTAGGAAATATTGAATGATTTATCCCACGATAAAATTGCAAACATGAAATTGCCTTTGATAAATACTTATAACATTTTAAGTATTCTCAAGAAGTTAGTCAAGTAATAAACATTTTGTAGCAATCATCACAGTAACTACTTACTTACTGCTCACCTGCCACCAGGCTAAGCAGATCTTGTACTATAACGATTAGGTAACGGATAAACATACTTAAATAGATACCTATATTAATCGTTCTTGATAATGTTAACATTATTGCGTATAAATAGCTTGTAATTTTGTACTTATTGGTGAAGTGTTAACGTTTCTAGGCGTCAGTGCTATGATAGAGTAATATTCCATGTACAGTCAACAGACTGGTACAAATTCTTGTTACGAATTGCACCCTATTTTGAGGACAGTATTTGAGCCATATTAATAAACACTTTTAGTAACAACTACGATTAACAAGGTTCGCCATTTGCCTTACCCAATCCCCACTGATCTTGCGTGAAGTCACTTACAGGTAGGGCCTGTACCATTCTCTCGGGCGTAATGCCCACACGATAGAAGAGTTAATAACATAAATGTGAAAGTCTGAGGATGGATGAATGTTTGTTACTCTTACACGCGAAAATTACTGAACAGATTTTGATGAAACTTTACAGTACCTTTTATGTGTTGTTTTTACATCAGAGTAATAGGTTAATAAGTATTATTGATAAAAATATTGAGTTAATTACCACATTATACTGATTAGTGCCAAACCGCCAAGTAAGTCCATATTTCTACGATATACAGGCAAAGCCGCGGGCAAAAGCTGGTGATTTTATAATGCCTAAATAAAATAGGTTGTTTTCTCAACGTTACAAAGTTATAATAGTTATAAATGCAAAGCGTGATGCTATAGTTCGCGATGCAAGCTGCGTCGCGTCCATCTGACCGTCGCGTCGCGCGCGCTTTAGTATGCCGCGGGCGGCGCAGGACTCGGGAATTCTCACAATATTATGTGGCACCATACTATAATGATTTGTGTACTCCGACTAATAATAGAATTACGTAGTAGGAATATCTTGATGGTGAGGCGTTTGAGTTGAATTCGAATGTGTGAAATAATCTTGCGTTAACAAACTGTGCGTAACAATTATAAAACAAATAGGAAATACTTTAAACAGTAGACGTGAAGCTTTTGAATTAGAATTTACATGTAACTTAGCTACATAATAACTTATTTTACAACATATTCGTTATTTAACTATTTAATTTTAAAATTATTAGTCTCAGTACCAGTTGCAATAGTGTCTTATAATATCAGATAAAATTCACATCGACCGACAGGCGTCTTCAGGCCTAAGCAAATGCACTTCACACGCTAATCAATTTGAACATCAAAGGTCGAGGTGTTCAAAAACAAATCCCCTTTTATAAGTGAATAGTTTACCCGAACGTCCATAGCAACAGATGTTAATCGCGACCAAATACGGCGCCTGCGCCGGGGCGAATCAATTTGGCGGCCGCGGGCGCGCGCCTCACACGACGCGGCTCGCTCGCGACGCTTGACCTGTGCATTAGCTAACTGCTAAGGTGGGAGGTTAAGCTGAAAACAATACGCGTTTGTAGATGTATATCTTTAGTTCTCACTAGGCTTTGTATAACCATATTTACCTATACGAGAAGAAAAAGAAAAAGAAACAATATTTATGAAGAAAGATCTCGAACTAATTCGTGTGTTTGCTCTAGCTACGAGTACCTAGATACGATGTGAAAACTCTATTGGCAAAAATACTTTTTTCGTTTCACTCGGGTATCAATCGGACCTTATCTTAATTCATACGTCATCTTACTAGAACGCAACTGCTTGAATTCAATTCATTTCAGTTTTCTACTAGTTCAATAGAAAACTGAAAATACATAATAACTAATCTATAGGCTAACGCCCGTGTTCACAAACGATGCTTGCTTAAGTGAAGCAGCAAATCGAACGCACAGCGTTGAATAGAGCTCTATGATTGGTTCGTGTGTCACCCTATGCGTTCACGCGTACTGTGAGACCTCATAGTCATGTTTGTGAATACGGGCGTAAGTCTCGTGTAGGCTGACCCTTCTATCCAACATAAGTATTTCTCTTCATCAGCAAATGAATTGCGGTATAAGTACATAGTATCCTTATTAGGGGCTAAATAGGATCATTATTACAATCACGCTTGGCGCCGCAGGTAGGCTCGTCGTGCTAACTATCCAACTATTTATGTTGTTTAGTAAAGTGTTGTTTCTCCTATTTAGTTATGAAATCATGTAAGAAGTTTTAGATAGATATGTGGTAGGCAATAATATTTTCTTGTAGACCTGCTAACTACATATTAAGTTTTTCCGACCGTAACATAATCATCAATCCGCTTTTTCAACACTTTTCCAATATGTACAATTAAAAAACTTATCAATTTTTTAAGTTTTTATTTGGCAAGAATTCAGTCGCGAATGCTTCGCAAAGGCTTATGCTAGCATGAGCTTACATATTGCTTACATGTTATTTGATAACACCTAGGATAGGTATTTGATTACAGCTTTAAAGCTCAGATTAAGTCAGGCCCAAAGTTTTATTTCCAAAATAGTCCATTTACTCGTATTATTTTGTCCCGCACAAAGTATCCCAACGACAAGTGCACAACTACAAGTCGTTGTTATCACCTGGTTTTTTTTTATCCACAACGAGGAAGCTCTTTTCCTGATGGTAAGTGACGATCAGGCCGAAGGTGGAAGCGAGCTTCACCCGGAATCCTCAACCACGGAGGAACTGGCTATCTTACCTCTAACTGCCCTAACAACAACGCTGTTAACATTGTTGTTATGGCGACAGACTTAGGTAAGATGGTGGTAGCTAGCCAGGCGGACTTAGAACAAGCCCCACCACCAACCAAACCGAACAGAAAAATCTGCCCCCACTGGGAATCGAACCCGGGACCTCTGCGTCTGAAGCAGGTGGTCTTACCACTAGACCACAGAGGCGGTTCATTCGGTTAGTGCACGCAGTGCGGCGGTGGCGCGGGTGCGACTCGCGCGCACTTGATGTGTCGCGATGGCGTCCGCGTCGCCTGCGCGCGCTGGGAGGAGCCGCGCTCGCCCCGCCTAGCCGCCCTCGCTAGCTTTCGTACGGAACTCTAATCAATTTCTATTTGACAAAATTTGTGAATGACGCTCCACGCACCGGGACTCAAACTACTTCTTTAATCGTCTCAAACCTCTTCGTCATTGCGAGACTAAAGCAAAAGCTTATAACCTCACATCAAGGAATGCTAGGACGTCAATAATGGGTGTATTGAAATCTGAATAATTTAGAAGCGATTGCATTCTAAATTAACCAGATCAGACAGGAATTTAACTTGGGGCCTGACTACTACGCCATAGACCAACCATGACCATAACGAGAACTCGACATCTATAAACCTCATCGACATACTCGTACCAATAAAGCCTTCGAATTTGACTAAAATATGAAATGAAATTGATAACCCTCACGAGGCTCTTCACTTGTCTCATTATCTTTTGGGCTTTACCAGAGCTAGGCCTGGTGAAAATGTCCCAAAGCTTATAAAGTAACTAGCTGTGCCCGCGACTTCGTACGCGTGAAAACCCGTTTTCGCAACATTTTTCATTGTTGCTCTGCTCCTATTGATCGTAGTGTGATGTTGTATAGCCTATAGCTATCCTCAATAAATGGGCTATCTAACACTGAAAGAATTTTTCAAATCGGACCAGTAGTTCCGGAGATTAGCGCGTTCAACTCTTCAGCTTTATAATATTAGTATAGATACATTAAATGCACCAACGTCCAAAGTAAGATGACATCTGTTACTAAATTATTCGTAGATAGATAGGTAGATCCATTACCTTTGCTTACGTAGAAATTGCAGCTATGGTGTCAAGATAATGTTAATTGGTACTGCTTAATAATATACAATACTACTCAAAATTTAATTAAATCGCAATTAAGTTTACTTGTTGTCAAAGTATAATTACCCATATAGGAACTTGTTTAAAGCTACCAGGCTATAATTTCCATAATGAAATCTAAAAAACAATTGTGACAGGATGGTATCATTATGTGTCACATCTCCAAAAAGAGAAAAACGGCGTATTCCATAACGATAGTGTCATGCCTTTAAGTAGTCTTCAGCTCATTCCATCAGCTGTCAATTGGGCCTGCCATTACCGCGCCTTGGCCAGGACATGCATTAATCCGCAGTCGCCCGACCGCTTCTCGCCTGAACCAGGGCTCACCATGCCCTTGTACGGCGACTGGCCCGAGACAATCTGCCAGGGACTAGCCGGTCTTATTGAATAGGCAGTTGGGAGGTGTGTCTGTAGCGTTCAATATCTGTTATAAAACTAATAAAATATTCCAAATATATCCCATTTAGTTCAATTCACACAGTTCCTCAAATCAATTGATGTTGAACTAGAAACTTTATTGATTCAGCTGAAAGGAGTGTTTGAAATTGTTGACATATTGAATAGAATCTAATATTTTGTGAGCTTTGGAAATATTCATAAGACAATAATTGTTTATTTTTTATTCCTCATGATCGCGTATTACTCCCATAAGATACGAAGACAATTTCTTACTGAAAATCCTGTAAATTCGACCATAGATCATTTCAATATCGAAATCTATAATAAAATAGTTTGTTCAATTTTGGGACACAGCACTTACATCTGCAGTTCACCAAGAGAGTCAAAGTCAAAGAGTCAATTTTTAAATCCAAATAATAATAAAAGTACATTTTAATGCATAAAAAAACCTTAAAACTGTAAGACACTTTTATTACTCACTGAAACCAAAATATGACTACCATTTACTTTGGACGAAAGTTTAGGCTTAATAAAAGTTAGTGGCAAGCACGGGTACATCCGCGAGTTACAACTAGTGCTTTAATAGATTATCTTTCGATTGGGCGCGATTACTGCCATGTCGCGGGGACACTAACTCATGCGCAGCGTCGCCCGCGGGAACCGGCACCTGATAATAGCAGCGCCTTAAAAAAAACAAACCTGACGCGTCTGTTGTCTCTAGGCCTTCTCACCTCCTCCGACTTGATTGATGTGATACGTCACACACCTATATTTAGCTCGTTAAATAAAACGTGCCACATTTCGCACTTTATAACTCTGCTGTTTGTATGCGATGTAGGTTATAAAGTTAATGACGAAATAATATACAGTAATCATATTCATTCAAAATTCGTCTTAATATACTGTTAAAAGCTCATTTATCATCGGCAGTCTTTAGGAGTCCACCGCTGGACATATAAAGCAATCTATCAAAACGCCACAGCGATCCTCTTTAACGCTCACAACGAGTTTAAAGGTGCACCAGGTTTGAGAACTTACCATTAATTTGTTTCAATTAGACCAAACTGTCTGAATTTGATATAGAATAGAATAGAATAGAATAGAAAAGGTTTATTGACACAGTAAAAAAAGACACAATACAAAAAAAAACAACAAAAACACATAATATGTAGGCTATTAAAACAAGTGGTGAGAAAAAACTGTGCCAATAGGCACCCGCTCAGCATTTATCGTGACATGCTCAAAAGGGCAAGTCACGAAGCTGGTCTTCCGCGGACGCCCTTGCTTATTGCGCAACCCTTGGAGAAGACACCGTCTAAAAATAATGTAACCGTAAATTATAATTAGTGAAAGTTCTACATCTGTGTATGCAGGTTCACACATCAACACACATTTCCAAGTCATCGATCGTTTTGTCTGTTATGAGCCCAATTATGTACAACGACTCACATCTGAATGCCATGGCGAGCTAGTTGTAAGGCGATAGGTGTCGTGATTGTTCTCGACGCTAGGGATGAACGAATTCATATCTTCAATAGCTCTACATTTCGATAATGATCGATATCAAAATCAATGTTATCGTAATGATTGTATAAAAATAACATACTTGTTTTTCTATCTGATGAATCATTAACAGAATAATGAAAATCAACTCAGATAGGTAATATTAACAGAATAAGCGTGATCTATCTTTCAGATGTCATCTGCACTAAGTCGCTAAGAAATGAAATATACTTAGGTCCATTTAAAATAAACGTAAAAAGAATGACACTCTTAAAATATTTTCAATAAAGTATTGAATAGAGCCTCTTATCAAGCGCAAGCGCGCAGAAAGCTTTTTCTGACATTGGAAATCACATCTGGTTATCACATTATACCACGCCTGCTTATGCAAAAAGGGCTCCTTATTATTAATGAACATTTACTACGATAGCAATTTCTGATTACGTGTTATGTAAGTAGCGAAATCGATGTCTCAAACACTTATCATCGATGAACATCGAACGTCCCTATCCCTAGCTACTCAATATAAGTAATCGGACCCCGAGTGACTGCTAAGTATTTTACGATGTCAATACTGCTGTTAATGCCAATATCTAGTAGCAATTGATCAGTTAAATGTTACGTGATTTATTTTATAGTAGTTAGACAGATAGAATAGAGTTTGAATTGCTTTTGATTGCCAATAAAAATACTCTACTGAAATAGTTGAACTGCCACAAATTCTGTTTGTACATTCTCACAGCTCTTTTATTTTATTAGATAGAAAAATAGCTAAATGAATTGATGTATTTTTCCGATTTTGTCGGATCTGGTTACCTCGCCCATGTCGTTAGCCTTGGTAGAAGTTTTAATCTGTCGAATGTATAGCTTGTGGTTTGGTCTTTATTGATATGATACGTCACACACCTATATCAAGAGACTTCACTTTTGTTAGTCATATTATAATTTTATTGGTTAGGACTCCTGGACTCCCCATTATAAAATAACGAAGCAAATTAATTTTCAAAGTCAATTCCATTTCTCAGGGCTTTGCCAATGTCTGAGAAAATTGAGGGCCGTCCTCACCTTGCGATATGAGCGCAATATGTCGGGCGCGGTCCGGTGGCAGGCGATTATCCGCATTCATCTTGATAATTGTCGCCGCGAGAGGGCGTGGTCGCGACAAGCCACGATCGACGCTCTCCAAATGAAAACACAGAGTACCTTGGAGCATGGAATAAGGGATATTCGAAATCAGTTCTGCAGCTTGAAAGATTTTTTACAAAATATAAAATTACACCGACCAAATTAATTTTAAATATCCTGAAAGCAGTAAAAGCTTAAAATAAGCTAAAATTAATTTGGTGTTGTAACCTTGTAAATAGAAGAAAATGTTATAGAATATCCTGTTAATTTAAAAAAAATGTCGTTTCCGGTCGACTAACTCTCCCTTCAATACGACATGGCACTTCTACAGCGTGTGGTTAGACATTACTAAAAAGTTCAATACGAGCTTGCGGTGCCATTCTATGTCTTACAAGCTGCTGAGTTGATAGGAAGGCAGCGGCGAAGGTGCTAACTTAATACATATTGGGACATTAATATCGGGCGAGGAGTAATGGCGGCGGCGCGGTGGGCGACCAATGAACCTCAAACTTGTTCGCGGTTATGAGGCTGCGCCGATATCAATAATGAGGGTTTTGCTTCATGCAGAATAATTAATATTAGACATGGGCAAAATGGCCCTAGAAGACAAAACCGAAAAGAACAATTAAGTCCAATTGAGGTAGGTAATAAGTTTTTATTAAACTCATAAAAGCTCTAATCGTGTCATCACGAGTTCGAAAGTCGAATCCCAGTCGAGCAATGTTTTATATGATAAACGCGAACATTTTGGCTTGAACCGAAAATAAGTTTAAAGTGCTCATGTTCATTTGTTATTAAGTCGCCATACAAGCTCTGTTTAGTTCGGTGCTGGATAATTGGTGCAATCGAGCAGCGTGTCCAACCAATGAAACATTTACTTTATCAACCAGTATAAATTATTGTGGTACTTACTTAACCTGATTGTAATAGTCATATTTAAAAAATCTCACGAGGATCCTGTGCAGGACGAGCAGGCATCTGTATGTGTGAATAATAAAGGGTATTTACTCACGCACACGTGGTGTAGCAATTACAAACTTTATAGCGACCAGTCGCCATAATGGACGCAATTACGAAGATAACTTACTGTCGCAATTAAACTAATCGCTCTATACTAAAGTTCCTAGCATTTTTCCCTCGTTTTTTCTCTATTTTTAGATTTATGTTGCGAAACGACTTGAAGTAAACAACTTTGTTCCTGTTTTAATAAAATATGAACTACTAATAACAATTGAATTAAGACAAAACAAACAAGTAATCTTACATCTTGTTTTCTGCGTTACAGTATTCTTTAATTGTTTAAGCGTCATATAATAAGCCAAACTTAAACACAAAACATAAAGACTAATCTTATAATTAAACTGTGATACCACCCTAGTTAAACTCTAATAAAGTTAATAGCCATTCCATCCTTCCTGTTTCAAAGTTAAATCTTCAACTCAGGTGATTACTTTTAAATTAAAAATATGTTTGTCGGACCTTATTCGAGCAGTGAGACATTTCATTTGCGCAGGCGCATGTTGGCTCTAAGGCTCTAATTGCGGAGCTATTAGGATCACCGGCCGCCGGCCATTACCAACGATCATCTCATATTTTGCTGGAATCCTCGCTCGCCGTACACGGCTACTGTATCATCGCTTAAGAGTCCCTGTCAAATTTCTTAGCACCACCCAACAAACAAATTTAAAACCTCCGCTTAAAACATAAAGCTTAAATTAGCTCGATAAAGCGCGGAGCTTACGACATTGTGACGCGAGAGGCATGGAAGTTAAATGTAGAGTTTATTTCATAAGAATATAATTAGTGGGTGGAGTTCAATCAAATAGTTGTTGTTGTGGCTCCCGGGCTCGGCCGGCGAAAATAAATCGACTCGCGCGTCGATTCCACATTCGGGCTGCGTGCGCACAAAACTCGACTTCTTATTGCTCTAACCCTTTATTCATAAAAATTATACGGCGACAGAAGAACTACAATGGCGAATAAACTTTTGCGTAATAAGGTTATAGGCCGGAGGGGCATCGCGAGCGGATTTGTCCTGGTCCCAGCCGTGTTATGATCCCGCTAAGTATTAATATGACGGCTGCGTAATTATAGTTTTCTTAACAAACTTGTCACGAACCTGTGCTTGTAGCAATTTTGTTTCATACCTACTTTATACGAGTACGGCTGAGAGTACGGATAAGAGTCATACAAACAAGCATTACATATTGCTGTGCTAAAGTATATAATCAGCTGAGACTAGTTAGTTTTTTTGGTTTGATTTTAATTTTAGCTATCAATAAATATTTAAAACTCTTATTTATAATTATGTTTTACTAAAAGGGCACTCCATTCGAAGCGAATTTTGAATAAATCTTAATGGGTACCGCAAATAAGCAAGCGAATGACTTGTAGACTGGCCCGGGGCTCACAGGCCCCGCAGACAGGACGTCTAGGCCGCTTGATGATCCCGCATTATTATGATGAAGAGGCACAAACTTGATCAATGTTATTAAAAACTGCAAGGTATCGCATTCCTTAGGTCATGCTACACCACCAGCTAAGAGACACCGAAATGAAAAAGATAGCCAGAATCATTTTTTTTACCATAATTCCATACAATATGACGCTTGTATATTTTTCAGCCTCTTAACAATTTTTATTACCACTTTACATTTTTTTTTTGATAAATATTTAAATAGGAAGTCTTTTTATGCTTTCAACTTTTAGTCGATTGTCATCTTCCCATACAAGCATGCACTTGCACACCTCAATAATTATGCATTTTATTATATTTATTTATTAGGCATACACAGGCTTTTTTCGGCGGTAGGCGTTAAAAAAGTACGCAAGACTCTCTTAGCTCAAATTTATTTAAAATTAGTCAAAGTTAATATAATTACCTTTTTGCCTTTTCACGATACTTAAAAATCGACAACTTTGACCCACTATCGTTTGTCACCACTTTTATGGTGTGACACTAACACTTCACTGCACTCCACTACCGGCTCTCCAACATATCATCCACCTTTCATCGCCATGGCTACGCTGTCTGACGTGCAACAGCTCCAGTGCTCTCTTGAGGCCTCACTGCACCAGCGCATGAGTTTTTTTTTTTTTTTTTTATGCTAGCCAAGGCAGGTATTTGACCGCAATCGCACCTGGTGTTAAGTGAGATGCAGTCTAGGATGGTACATATCTGCCCTGTAAGTGCCTATTCACTCTCGCCTTGAAAACGCCCGGATTATAGTGTTCAGGAAATACAGCAGCAGGCAGCGAATTCCAGTCCCTAGCTGTTCGCATTATGAGTGACTTCGAGTCGCAGCTCAAAAGTTCTGCTGAGCCATCATCACTTGCCCGACTGTACGAAGAGTTCCGGGCATTCAAGGAAACTGTCCACGGCATCCTGCAGCTGTTGCGTAAGCAGATAAGTGAGGTCTCCAAAGTTACAGACACATTGGAGATGAGGCATCGTAGAAAGTGTCTACTGTTCGGCGGTATCTCAGAGGATCCCAAGGAGCAGACTTCTGCCGTGATATGCGGCATTCTGAGTGATCGTTTTGATATGAAGGACATAAGCTCCTCTACATTCACAGCATGTCATAGGCTTGGACCCGCAGCCAAGGGTCGTATACGACCTATTTTGGTCCGCTTTGTTGACCACTCAACAAAGACAGCGGTTTGGAGNGTATTAGACTTTATTTTATTGTATTTGTACTATTTTGCACCGCCTACTTAAATTCTCTGTTTTGTTTAATTTTCTGGTTAGCTGGAAGAGAATGCCACATGGCATTAAGCTCGCCTGTTGTACCACTGTATTTTTATGTGTGCAATAAAGATTTTTAAATAAAAAAAAAAAATACACAACAAGTAACAATCACAATTTAGATGACTTCTTCTTCTTATCGTGTCGACAACAAACCTACAAGTGCCCAAAACTTTAGATGACTAATTGTGATAAAATGCTTGCTGACACAATTATTGAAGCCACCTTGAGCTTTAAGCTGTATGAGTTCACATGCGACGTAGCATGCCATGTTCGCCGCGCGTAGTGTGGCGCAGGCAGCCGTAATCGGCGGCGATTGCGGGCGGTGTCGCGGTGTCGCGCAAATTGCCCGCTCCCGCGTTACCCGCGCTATGATTTAGGAATATTAAAGGCGGCCCACGCCTCTGCCGGACAAGCACGGCGACCACACGATGTGGATACGACGATATAATAAATCGTATCAATATCGATTAATTGGTCGTGACCTAAAGCTGTGGAAAATCCTTTACAAAAACTTTCGTCTTCGAAGGATCGAAAAGAATTATTGTTGTCTCCCTTTTTTAATAGTTTTTAAGTACTGAGTGTACCTAAGTACCTTAGTCATATTTGTTATCATTATGTAAGGTCAAAGAATATTAATTAAAACATACGGGTCGAATTGAGAACCTCCTCCTTTTTTGAAGTCGGTTGAAAAGTAAAATTAAAAATTCTGAACGTTTTAATTTATTTTCTCAATACTGACAAAATACAAGACACGAAGGTTTATAGTAGCCAATTCGCTTTGTACATGAGAGCTATCGCTGATGACTAGTGAATATCCTTTTAATAGAATCTAGTCTAAAATCGAAGGCCATTTATTTCTAATATGTCGTGCACTCGCAACTAATGTAGGATCTAAAGCGATACGGCGGTTACCAGATAGCAATCTGAGCCGGGGGCATTAGTCTTGTTCGGTTCAAATTGCAACAAGGGAGTTAATCGAATGCTGCCGCGAACAGCGGGCGCGCTCCGACTCGGACAGGAGGACCTAGTTTTTTCTGTTACCTAAGATTTGATCTATACCAACCACTTATTAGGACTTTGGGAATACTTAAAGAGAGTTTTTTTTTTCATTTATGAATACGTAAAACATGTGTATACAAACGCTTTTTATTTAGGGTTCCGGAGTCCTGACA
This sequence comes from Ostrinia furnacalis, assembly GCF_004193835.3. Taxonomy (NCBI): domain Eukaryota; kingdom Metazoa; phylum Arthropoda; class Insecta; order Lepidoptera; family Crambidae; genus Ostrinia; species Ostrinia furnacalis. The sequence continues at coordinate 49,198 of NW_021136753.1, read as the reverse complement.
AGGAACCCTTATAGTTTCGTTATGTCCGTCTGTCTGTCTGACTGTCCGTCCGAAGTTTTGCTTGTTAATCACTTGAATCACTCGTCTCTACAATTTTATGCCATTCAGTGACCACTCCGATTACAACACCAATAAATCCGTATTGATATGGATACTTTTTTTGTGTTTGATAACAAGCCTTGATATTTCCTATTACTTAAGTGACAAGAAAATTCTCGTCATTTATCAATCCTTTTAAATGTGAAAATTTGCGAGAATTGATGGATGAAGTATAATAAATACACTTTCCCTCAAAAACTACTGAACGGATTTTCAATAATTTTCATGAAACTTCCAACTGATTAAATTGTGTATTACTAGTAGGTACCTATTATAACTCTTCGCAGAGTACCAAACAAACAAATACAAATGCAAACAGCCACTACGTTTTTGCGTTTACTCGACGAGTAGAATCTAACTTAACCACTACTTGACATTAAAATTCTAGTCAGACAGAAACATTGTATTTCCATACATTATCCAGCTACAGACCGAATGTACGTAATCGACTTATATAGCAGACATTTTTTCGATCTAGACTAACGCTACATCAGGCAGACTGCGCCGGGGCAGGTAGCATACGCCATATTAATACTACCTTCAGTACCGACTGCAAAAAAAATATTATGCGAGTTCCCTCGAGAAATGCAACACATAAATGTCAAATGTGAGTTATTTGCGCATACAAGCTGATCTTTTTGTCAATATGCCATTAGCTGACGTTTGTAGGAAATGTTTCCAATAATACCTACTTATTTTATATTTACTTTTACACTCGAAAGATAAGAATAAGAACATACCATTAGAGGGAGTGATGACAAATCAAAGTAAGTGTTGCACTCCATAATAAATCCACTTTGGGGAGAATTGACGTGGAGAATCTAGTCGCAAAAAAATCAATTCATTATTCGAAAAGTCACCAAAATATGTTTAGCGTGATATCATCATCATGCTGTGTCAAATCTTGGGATCATCACAATTTTTTTATTCTACTTGCTGCTTATTTCAAGATTATTCTGTACCCCCAGTGAAAAGGGATCTAACTCGACTTAGATCAAAATTGACTTTATAACATAATGTGAATCTCTGAAAAATTAGCTATTTTTGTATCTAATCGGCATGTTTCTACGACGTATAGAAAAGAAAATAATTTTGTGTCAAATGATACAAGTAAAGCTTTGTGAACCAATTTTGAGTTTTCTTTCGTGTATATTGATACATGTCTACTTTTAACAAAGTGTACCGGAGGCTTTTTTCAATTTTTTATTGTGTCAAGAGGTATGACTCGTGTTACTACTTTTTACACGATTGAAGTTGTTCAGATTGAATTTGTGATTAACAATATAAGATAACTCATATTAATATACACAAAAAAAACTATGTATTGTTGGTTGGTGAAAAAGAATGTAACTTGATTTATAGCACAAAAAGTAAAAGACAAAAGGTTATTTACTTTGTGTATAATGATTCAATTAGACTAATACCATTAACCACAAAAGTTTCGTACATGTGTAAAATGTTATAAGTTACTTAGATCAAAAACATTTGAAAATCGCAACTAATAATTTGGTTAATTATTTGGTGTAAAATGATATAACTTAGCCCAAACGTCAGCTTAAAGGAAAAAATAATGTCGTAGTTTATAAATCAAAGAAATTTACTTAATAGTTTTAATAAATAATGGTGAACATCAACTAGTAAAATATATAATTGAATTCATAGTGCCTAACGTTGTCAATAAAAGTACTTAATAAGTGCATTATAGAATTTACAAGAGCTCCAACCACCAGAACTCTTTACAAACAAAACTCATCACCTTTGACAACAAATTGAACTCGACGAGTCATGTCAACATAACAAAATAAAAATGGCCTGTATAGCATTCCATCAGTGCAAGAGACTCATTGGTAGTAGATGAGGTCTCAACCCAAAGATAACACTTTGGCTCTACACGTCGGTTATATGGCCCTCTTACACATATTTAATTTTAATTTATTTTAATTTATTTATTAAGGCATACACAACAGGTAACAATCAAGGGATACAACGGTAGTTACAAATAATTGCAATTATTACAGAATAATGCTTATAAATCTATGGATATATATTATTATGGATCACTTGTGTGGTGGCACAGAACACAACTATCCACAGCAAGATCAAAACTCCAAAGCCTGCAATGCCTAGTAAGCATAGCGGCCACTAGTTGTATGAGAACCACTCCATCGACATCACTTGAGAACCTTTTGAATCTTAGATCTTTAGACCTCATCATTCAGGAGGAAGCGCAAGCCGCCACTCTAAGACTTAAAGGTAAGAACGGCATATAGAAGCAAAACAAGGAGACAGGACATTCCACGATCCGGCACAAAATCCTAATAAAAGAAATACCTCTCACCGAGGCACCCATCGACAGAATTCCCTGTGTTCACATCTTCAACTGAAGATAATATCCAGCTTACAGTTAGGATATACACTGACGGCTCCAAAACCCAAAAAGGTACGGGAGCTGGTGNACGTGATCATGGGCGACTTCAACACCAATCTCCTTGTCAAATCTTCTTCTTCTACTAAGTTGTCATCACTCTTCACTTCCTTAAATCTGTCTATTCTTCCACTACAACCCACTCATCATAATATCGATTCCCCTGATACTTGGCTTGATCTAATTATCACCTCTTCCCCTGACTGTGTCATTGCGCATGGCCAATATGCTGCACCAGGCTTTTCACGCCATGACTTAGTTTTCGCGACCTATAGGCTCCACACCACCAAGCAAAAACCAACTACGGTGCTGATGCGTAACTTTGGCAAGGTGGATGCAGATGCCATTAAGCGCGATGCAGCATCGCTCGACTGGAGTCCGGTNTTCCCAGCGGTTTCCATAGTAATCAGAATAGGTTGTGTGATTCTTTCAGGCAGTGCATTTTCGCATGTCGCGTGCGCTATGGAAACCGCTGGGAAGGGGTATCTTTGTTCAACAATTACGTCGAAATTAATAGATGTAGACTAATAAATTTACATTCGTTTTGTAGAATAGCTCAAATACTAATAATAAAATGCAAATAAAACATACCTTAACGACCTGGTTTTTCTTGTGTTGGGAAATAACTGAAAAAGATGTGAAAAAAATCGTGTTTATTTCTAATTAAATCCATTCTTACACCCTTAAAATGTATGAATTTTGTATCTGTTTTCTACTTCTACTAGTAGATAATTTCATTGGCTATCGCATGATATAAAATTTTTGCTTATTAACGTTAAACTACCCACGCTATCACTTGTTTTTGAAGGAAGAGGTGAAAACTTAAAATTAAAAACTTAAATCCTTGTAAATATGCGAGAAATGGGTCAAGCCCCAAATTTGAAGTATTTTCATCGATAAAATTGTCCATAGATTACGCCCTTAAAGTTTGATCACTACATGCCCGGACACACTGTATATTCATCACTTTCCTACACCGGACCCAATTGAAGTTATGCCTTTCGCACGACAAGGAAGACTATAATTTTCTTAGCCGCACGGTAAGCGAGACGTACACAAGGTCTATAGACCTGGTTTCGCACTCAACGTGTTAAGAATAATTTCAATGTTCATTATTGTACTATTTCTACGATACATTCGGGGCAGTCTTGTACCTCATCTGAGACATAATAGAGGGCGAAGTGTATGCATTAATTAGTCAACGGGCGTTCCTAATGGACTTTTGTTGTGCGAGACGGCGCCGACCCTCGGTCCATCTGCACAGGTGCGAGTGATTGGGTATTTTAATTAAATTATACCACAGAACAGACATTAAGGACTCCACTGCACAGTTCGAAGACGAAGGTGTATTGAAGTGCTTTCAAAGCGTGTGAATTAAGTGTCTTTATAAGTTATATAGGTACTAGTTTAGATGCGCTATCCATTTTGGGTTAATCTCCCCTGCATATTTTAATTAAATCCTACATTACAATAATTTGAAGTAAGCTAGTAAATCTAATCGTAATCATTATTTTAAAATACTCCATATCTAAATAGGTAAATAATTTTCAATAAATATAGCAGAGTATAAATTATGAAAACTTAAAGCCATACTCGTATTTTTGGTTTACAATTGAAACGCAGCTGGCATAATATTGAAACTCACTTGTATCTTTGTTTAATAAGCTCGTTCTTCTCTTTATAAATATAAACATCAGTCTGTAACACAAATAAAATGAAATAAAAGAACCAAATTGAAATCAATATTCACCAGTAAATATCCGCCCACTCGGCGGATCTGTCGAAGCGAGCCGCGGGCTGTCATTAGGCTTACACGGTCGTTGCAATTTTCGTGCTGATTTATATCGTATCATTTGCACGTCTATAACACAGCGGTTCTCAAGTTTTGTTTTAACAGGATTAACTTACTACTCCTATAAAGCTCTATCGCCCGTACTTATTCACTAACGATGCTTGCCTTGCTTAAGTGAAGGAGCAAATCGAACGTACAGCGTTGAATAGAGCTCTGTGATTGGTTCGTGTATCACCCTGTGCGTCCACGCGCACTGTGAGACCTCATAGTAATGTTTGTAAATACGGGCTTTGGCTTAAGTTGTGAGAAAGACTTGACAGTTTTGAAAATTCAATAAAAGTTTGGAATAACACATTGTACAGGCTCCATAAGAGCAGTTGAATTTAAAATTTTCGATTTTAATTTCATAGATACTGCTACACCAGTTAACATGGCATAAGTCTCTCTCAATGCTTGTCATGGAGCTGATTTCTAGACATTCTAAAATTAATACAAGAATTTAACTATCTATGTCCATGTAAAAATGAGGTCCAGTTTTATATAATTTTGAAAGTGATTTTAAGAAATAGGCGGTGGTGGTGGTCCCACTAGATTAACCGACGATCTGGTGAAGATCGCGGCACCTGGTTGCGATCCGCGCAGGTTGTTGTGGAAATCCTTAAGTGATGCTTTTCCCCAGTGGGGCATAAGATGACAATGAAATAGGTAGACCCCTCTGTCACCATAGGAGATTGTTATGTTTAAAATTATATTTTTTTCCATAAATTGTTATACTTTGGGAACCCCTGACGTTGATGCTCAATGCCGCCCCCTACTGGGGAATCTCTTCATTAATATGCACATGTGGGACGATTTGAGCAATAAATATATGTATCGTTCGCTATTTGACGTCGTATGTCTGTTTGCTTTGGTTTTTTGGTACGGTATTTATAAGACGTATGACAATTTATTTTGCTCACATAATGTTTTAAAGAACTTACTTAGCTAATATTATTCAGCAAAGTTAATACTCGTAGTAGTACGAGTACCTACTCTACTAAGAAAACTGATTTCTGAACTACATACTTATGTTATTTTAATTCAAGGAAAACATAGTTGTGTAAAATAGGCAAACTTTCTACAGTAAACTCAATAACTGGTAAATAAATACTTGTCTGTTATAAGTTTAGTTAAAGATAATAACTAGCCAGTTTGCATAAAATTACACTTTTTTGTAAAATACTAAGTAATAACTAAAGGGGTAAAAACATTTTACAGTGTTGGTTGATATGAATATAGAGCCCGTGAGTTCCTAAAAAATCTAGTTTACAAAAATAAATTTTAGGTACTCTTATTGCAAAAAACGTCAGGCAATTTAAAAGAATCTTCTCTCCCATCAAAAATACCCATCGCAAATCTTTTGTTTTCGTTGACAAAAGCCAAAAAATCGTCGAAAAGCGGCTTCGTAGAAGTACAAGGGTGTGCCCATGTTGTGACGAGCGATTAAAATTGTTTACATGGCTAATGGAAACAGCGTCCCCGCGTGACGAGGCAAAGCGGAGGACAGAGACGTATTCAGAACTTGATTTGGCGTTTCGAAGCCGAATTATAGAACAAATAGGGCCTTATTACAAAAAGTTAAGCTCGCGTTGATCACAGTTTAAATTAACACAGTATGAAATTTACATTTTAAACTACTGTTCATCGCCCGTTTAACTTTATTGTAATATAAGGTAACATTATTATCTCAGAAAATATCTTAAGCTAATTAACCTGATAGACACATAAACACATAACTAACGAATAACAAAAACACCTCGACAAATTTTACCTAGACTGCATTTCACTATTTGTTTTTCTATTGCAAACTAATGTACCTAACATCAAAGGTTCATCCCGGTCCATTATTCTAATTGAATCATGTTCCAATTCATTTCTGCCATTATTTTTTATGAAAAAGTACTCGTAAATGCAAGCTCAGTGAGAAAGTTTTAAATCCGTACCTGGTTCCTAGCGATAGAGTAATTAAAATTCTGAAAACGCCGTCCCAGGGAGTGCCCAGGGCTGGGTATCGTATGGATAAAAGATTTTTACTAATTAAATTTCGCAATAAATCAAACAACATTCCAGAAAGACAGTAACTCATTTTTATTAGGCGGTTATGGACTTGAACATCGAAGTTCACTTAATTTTAATGAGGTTACATTTTTACCTTATTTTAGCTGTAATAAAACTAAGGCTGGGTTGCATCATCTTAATTTAACTANTGTTCTCCTAGATTTTCTAAACATAACCATATTTTACACTATTATTCAAAGTCATATCTTTTTTGTTTAGATTTCTTTCTTTAACAATATATTAAAGTTCAAGTTTGTTGGCATTAGCACGTATACTTGAGTCCCGCTCCAGTTATTAAGTCAAGTTCCAGAAACGAATCGGTCCTATTTATAATTATTGGTTTAGGTTAGGTTAGAACTGTGACCACAACGTATGCCTTAGACCAGGCATACGGCTAAGCAACGTAGTCATGCAGGAGGATACAAGGAAGAGGGGCAGCCACAGTAGGTAACACAGAGTCGTTCAGGTGAGTGCCAGGAAGAGGTGCAGCAACCACAGTTAAGGAACAGCTGGGACGAACAAGGATAAGCGAATCAAACTCGTGAGCCTTGTTAGGGTTACACTGGTTAAGGCGACCCTTTACAAGGCTTGGAAGCATGTGGGTAACAAGCCATTGGACGTGGAGAGGGTCATTAATTATACGTATATTTTTTACTTTGCCGAACTTTAGCGCGAGAACGGTTTGTCCAAAACATATGAATTTGGTCTTATTCAATGCAGGATTAAGTGCCCTTCAACCGTCATGAAGACCACTTTTTGATAGGGTAAGTCCTTTACGCGGTATAACCGGAAAACCGAAAAAATGCCTCTTTCGGGGGCCCCCACCACTTAAGCACAACTCCGTCGAAGTCGAAAACTTAGGAGAGTCTTGATGGGCAACCAATGAAGCCATTAAAACCATAAAATCTTTTGTAGGAATTATTTCCGATTTAAAAGCTAATTCTACTGGACTAGTAGGAGTTTAAATATATTTACATAAATGATATTATTAATTAAAATTTTCGGAAACATGAGTGTTATGAACATCGCCGGTAGCACTACAAATAGTATGAATGAAAACTTTAAGATGAAAAATTTTAGGAAGAGTGATCATTCGGATTTAAAATCGTTAGGAAGAACCATTTCGGGTAAATAACTTTAGGTGAGCCAATATGGACCCTCCGCTGCNTAATCAAAAAGCTTACAGCAATATTGCCACAAACTTGATTTGTCATATTTGACGTGACAATCTATTTTCAAATAAAAATCATATTTGCAGCAAGTTCGCTTGCTATCTGGGTAGACCTCACTCACGCGGACTTCTTAAAATAATTTAAAATTATGTTGCACTGTTTTGTTTCATTTGCCTACACCCATAATATGCACGTTTACGAACACATGGTGAAAATTCCACCAATAATACACATTTATATTCGGTTATTTTAGAAAATAAAACAAAAACGTCAGACATGACAGTTCACTTTCCCGCCAAGTCGAACGCAGATTAAAAACAAAAAGTTTACCTTTTTGATTTTTCTCTTGTTTTAAAATGGCGTAGGAAATGCTCTGCCTACGTTTTAAAGGTCGTTTGGCGGTCGGTGGAATTTCTGCGATTTATCAAAAATACATTATTGAGTACTTTTGTGACATACTAGTGACTACCCGCGGCTCCTCCCGTATTTATTTACGTCTTCTTTACTTTCTTTACTTTAGTTATCATCATCATTTCAGCCATAAGACGTCCACTGCTGAATATAGGCCTCCCCCAAATCACAATCGCAAAACCTATGGCTTCATCATCAGGTCATTTAGTCTCCACTGCAGGAGCACGACCCTTACTAATACCAGAGGCAAATGGAGGATTTGGCCTACACTCCCCACGCTGGCCAGACGGGTTGGGGAGGCCTGATGTTCGCATATTTGTCCCTTAGTCGCCTCTTACGACATCCACGGGAAGAATAGGGCTTGTCCTATTTACCCGACTATAGTCTGGTCTGCGAGCACGTAAAATTTTGTCCAATGACCCCAAGCTACCCATCCTTATCGCTCGCGCGTAATTATGTTGCTGTCGCGCTCGGCCACAGCCCAAGCTACACAAGGATGGGTAGCTTGGGGTCATTGGACAAAATTCTACGTGCTCACAGACCGGGCTTTACGCGACGCAAAAGTGTGTAATGCGTTTATTTACAAGCTTTTATTTGACTTTTACTCTGCTGGAGATACAGAGCCAAAGCTGAAATATAACTTTTATATACTCTAACTTGTGTAATAATGTTTTTCATTCAAAATTTCATTCGTTATTTCATCCCTAATAACCTTTCTCAAAATCCAATGCATCTCCAATGCAAGTGGGCGGGGCTCATAGCTCGCAGAGCTGATGGCCGCTGGGGAAAAGTTATCGAGTGGGCAGGCCTCCCACTAGGTGGACTGACGATCTGGTGAAGGTCGTGGGAGGTGCCTGGATACCAGTCTGTGTGGAAATCCTTGGGGGAGGCCTTTGTCCAGCAGTGGACGTCATTCGGCTAAAACGAACGAATGCATCTTGTAACCAAAATGATAGTACTCGTATAAACAAACAGACAAAATGATCGACTCAGCATCAAAACACGGATATAGATAATTAGAAAAATAAGGTAATTAAATTATGAAATATCGTAATAGTATAAGACTTGACATTGTTTACTCTTCATTAATATAAATTGCGTCATATCATCACATGGAAAGTTGATCAAGGTGTAGGTAAAAATCTTAAGTTTTATTGTATAACTAGCTTTCTGCCCGCGGCTTCACCCGCGTGGTCACATTCTCTTGATTTTTTTTTACAAACTTTGACTACTAGCTACGCTCGACTTGGTACCTCTACGCGTGGATCCCGTTTTTACCCCTGTAGGGGTGGAGTTTCGTAAAATCACTTGTAGTGTCTGAGATTTCGTGATAAGTGAGTGAGCCAGTCAGTCAGTCAATCAGTGACCTTTCGCTTTCATAAAAATTAGTAGGTACTTACAAATCGTCAAATATTTTGCTCTTGGAGCCTCTACTTACTACATTTTTTTTATGCAAGACAAGGCAGGTATTTGACCGCAATCGCACCTGGTGTTAAGTGAGATGCAGTCTAGGATGGTACATATCTGCCCTGTAAGTGCCTATTCACTTGCCTTGAAAAGGCCCGGATTATAGTGTTCAGGAAATACAGCAGCAGGCAGCGAATTCCAGTCCCTAGCACCCTCCCGCTCAAACAGAGCGAGCACTCTGGGGCGGAGCCGCGAAAGAATGTCTAGGCCGACTAGCTCGGACAATAACTCGCAGTTCCGTCCCAAAGACTTTGGGAGGACACCATCAGGTTTTAGTGAGTAGGCCCTGCCCATCTGGCAGGGAGAGCCTCACATAACCGACTGGTCCCCCCGGGCCTAGGGTTGCCAGGTGTCCGGCTTTAGCCGGACATGTTTGGCTTTTTTAGAGGCTTGTCCGGCCAAATATTGTCTTGTCCGGCCTGTCCGGCTTTTGTTAGGCTTTTTATGTGGCTGACGCGCTAGTCGAAACTCGAGCCACAGAATAATGTTCATTCAAAGATGATAGTACCCACTCATGAGCTATGACGCTAATTGCCTCCCCCCCCCCCCGTGACATGGTACGTTAGCTATTAAAAAGGTATGTCCGGCTTTTAGGGTAAAATGTCCGGCCAAATGAAGCACAGAGTCCGGCTTTTGTGTTTTTAGACCTGGCAACCCTACCCGGGCCAGTGGGTATGCAATTTTATGCATTTCCTGACGAAAAAAGAGGCACTGACTCAGTTATGTATGCGCTAAAACCTGTAATTAATAATTAATTAGTTGTAAATTATATTAATGTCGTCGCTTATGCGATATGAGGTCGCGTGGGATTAACCCATAAGCACTAAAGAGAGCACAAAAAGAAATTGTTGGCATATAAAAACTATTTTCCGTGAACTTATACATAGTGACTTGAGTTTCTTGCGCTGCTTCTTCTCAGCACTGGCCCGTTTATTGTCCCGAAGCAGTGGTAGGGTTAATACTGGGACGTAAAAGTGCTTTTTAAAAGCCTACTTGCAAAAATAAAATTAGTTTTATATTTTTTTTTTATTAATATTAAGTGCTAATTTAAAATGAGTTTTATAAGTAATAATTTTGCTACAGTTTTTTACGAGTTATACATATAGATAGTATATAACACGATTCTGTTTTATATGTAGACTAGCTTTCCGCCCGCGACTTGGCCCGCGTGGAATTTTGTCTGTCACAGAAAAACTTTACGCTCGCGTCCCTGTTTCAAAAACCGAGATAAAAACTATCCTATGTCCTTTCCCGGGACTCAAACTATCTCCCAGCCAAATTTAATCAAAATCGGTTCCGTGGTTTAGGCGTGAAAGCAAGACAGACAGACAGAGTTACTTTCGCATTTATAATATTAGTATGATGTATATTAACACGATTCTGTTTTATATGTAGATCGTGATGTAGTTATTCGAAGAAAACTCACAAACAATTTAACATGCAACACATCAATTATGATTCTCTCCTTTACGTCAGTGATCAAAATTTCGTTACCAAATAAACTAACTGAATCCCGTATGAATAAGTAAGACTATGCTAATGTTTAAACGGAGGTAGGAGTGTCCAGAGAAATAATTTAACAAGAAAACACTTTTACGGGACTATTCCCACCTCTCGTTCCCACCGCTGCAACTCCTGTGTAGCCCGGATCTACAGCTTGACCGCCAAAAACCCAAACAATACAGGCCAAGTTTGTCCCAGGAGAAACGGAACTATTCCCACCTCTTGTTCCCACCGCTGCAACTCCTTTGTAGCCAGGATTTAGAGCTTGACCGCCAAAAACCTAACTAGTGAAGGCCAAGTGTGTCCCGGGGGAAAGTTAAACTGTCATTGGACCCGTAACGAAATTAATCAGAAGATCATAGGAGTTCGAAATTAAGGATCGAAATGAATCCAACGAAAAGCGGATGATTTGATTGTCATAGTCACTAGATTAAAAAGTATGGCACTATTGAGCAATTGATATTTAGTAGCAATAAAGCATGCTCATTTTGAATTATCTAAATAAAGGTGACTGACTGAATGACTGAAATAGTGATCTATCAACGTACAGCCCAAACCACTGGACGAATCGGGCTGAAATTTGGCATGCAGGTTGATGTTGTGACGAAAGGATTTTACGAAACTCCACCCCTATGGGGGTAAAACGGGATTCACGCGTACGAAGTCGCGGGCGGCCGCTAGTAAATAAATAAAGTTCGAGCACGCTTGTTTTAAAAGCATGACATTTTATGAGCACGTGTATACTAAGTAATAACTGTAGTAAATTAAAAAAAATATTACAACTTTATTGCACATAAAAGAAAGAAAGAAAGAAACATTTATTACGATGAAAATCATTTAGATAAGGACAGAGAACGTATACGGGAAAAAAGACAGAAATAGCATATAAATATTACAAGGAAATAAAAAGTGAACTGAGCAGTGCTATCCTGTTGCAACAGCGATGCCCATCGCAATGGGATCCCACTCAGCTTAAAAGCCTAGGCCCACGGTGGGGAAGGCCACGACGCTGGTTTTCAGTGTGCCCCATGCCGAGTCGAAGTCACGGACACTAACTAAACTGCATATCAACAAGACCGTTTAAATATAAACTAGCGGCCGCCCGCGACTTCGTACGCGTGGATCCCGTTTTACCCCCTTTATCTATCTTACGCGGTTTAGATTTTTTCATGCAAATGGTTTTTTCCCGCTAACTCCCGTTCACGTGGGAATTTTGCAATATCCTGTTGTAACTAAGCTTTAAGTTTACTAAGGTACCTGCATGCCAAATTTCAAGCGTCTAACTCAAGCGGTTTAGATTTTTCATCCAAAGGATTTTCCCGCTATTTCCCGTTCCCGTGGGAATTTCGGGAATTCCTTTCTTAGTGCACCTCTACGGTACCTAAGCTACGACCCTTCCAAATTTCATGTGTCTACGTTTAGCCGTTTAGGCTGTCCGTTGGTCTGTCAGTCAGTCAGTTTCTCCTTTATAGTATACTAGCTGACCCGGCGAACTTTGTTCCGCCTTAATGGCAATCAATAATAATAATAAAGTAATAATACTTTTTTTTTTAATTTCGAACGGGATAAAAAGTATCCTATGTCCTTCTCCTGGCTCTAAACTGCCTCCCTGACAATTTTCAGCTAAATCGGTTCAACCGTTCTTGAGTTATAAGTGGAGTAACTAACACGACTTTCTTTTATATACAGGGTGGAAACGTTAAGTGATCTCACTCGATTATTTCTTAACTATACAAGATATTAAAAAACTGGTTACTGATCCTGAAAGTGCTTAATAAGCTCTTTCAAACGGCACCAATAATAAGTTACAGAATAAACTGAATCTATCTGAAAATTCAATGTTTCCAGCTTCCATACTAAATGTATGCCAGACACACAATATTAGAAGTGTAATTTTTTTTATTTAATAATAAATACTCAAATGCCGTGTGGTGACGGCAGAGTAGAATACATTTGGCACCAACCCCTACTCTTCCCGCGGGTGTCGTAAGAGGCGACTTAGGGACTACACATCAAACAGAGAACGGGTAGCAGCGCTCTCTGACAAACATCAATCTTTTAAACTGCGATCTCCAACCCGCCTGCCAAGCGTGGGGATTATGGCAAAACCCTCCACTATAGTGGAGGAGGCTCATAGTCCAGTAGTGGACTGTAAAGGGCTGTTGATGATGATGAAATACTCAAAATAAACTCGTAAATTGTATTCTTATTTTAAATTATTAATGAAAAACATTGGTTTTAGGCTTTACTTGCTATAATATTGTCAAGAGATGAGTGTCATGACTGTGGTAGTACTAAATGTGTGGCCGTAGGTTTTGATGATATTAGCCGTACCATGATCCTTATCCTCCTCGAATTCCTTCTCCCTTTTATTACCCATATCATTAACTTTTCCTTATCCTCTGGTGTGTTTCCTCGCAACTGGTGCAAAGCCTTTGTAATCCCTCTACCCAAAATACCTACCTAATCCTTCCACCTTAAATAATTTTAGGCCCATATCCATATTACCATTCCTCTCAAAAACCCTAGAGGCGGTTGTTCACTCCCAACTGTCCAAACTCATATTCACAAACAACCTCCTCAGTCCTTTCCAATCCGGTTTCCGTCCTGGCCACAGCACCAGCACTGCACTGCTCAAGGTGACGGAAGACATCAGAATGGGAATGGAACATGGCCAACTTACATTGCTTGTACTCATTGATTTCTCCAATGCCTTTAACACAGTTGACCATGAAGTCCTCCTATCGTTGTTATCCAGATACAATATGTCACCAGTTGTCATGGATTGGTTCGCTTCATACCTCTGCGGACGCCAACAGGCCGTACGCATAGATAAAACTATTTCCCACTGGCGTGACCTCGTGACCGGTGTTCCGCAGGGTGGTATACTTTCCCCTCTCCTTTTCTCTATTTTTATCAATTCCATCACCTTCGGTATTGGCTCGTCTCACCATCTGTATGCCGACGATCTTCAACTTTACCGACATTGCCGCTTTGACGAAATTGACCAGGCTGTACATCGCTTAAACGATGACCTTGAACATATCAGGGAATGGTCAAATCGTTACGGCGTTGCTGTTAATCCCAACAAATGCCAGGCGATAATAATCGGAAGCCAGCGACAACTCTGTCGTTTAAACATGGATAGTGTCTCAACTGTCACTTTTAATAGTGTGGACATACCATACTGTACTAGTGTTAAGAACCTTGGCCTATACCTTGACTCTACTCTTGGCTGGACGACTCAGGTCTCTGAGATTAGTCGGAAGGTCACTGCTACATTGCGCTCTCTTTGCAGATTAAAATATTTCCTTCCTGTCAAAACCAAGATTTTACTTGTCCACGCCCTAATTTTCCCGCTCATAGATTATGCTGATGTGTGTTATCCGGACCTTAATCAAGTTCTCCTTAACAAACTGGACCGCCTTCTCAACAATTGTATCCGGTTCATATTTTGTCTACGTAAGTATGACCACATCTCCTCCTACCGATCTGAGCTCAAATGGCTACCTGTTCCTCTACGGCGTAATGCCAGAATTCTCACTACACTTTTTACCATCTTAAACGACCCTAATGCTCCTTCCTATCTGAAATCTCAGTATACTCTTCTAAGTTCAACTCACGTAAGGCAACTTCGTTCCTCCAACAAACTTCTTCTTTCTACCCCATCCCACCGCTCTGGTTTCCTCTCTAACTCATTCCTTCTCCAATCTATTCGCCTTTGGAACGCTCTTCCCGAGAACATTAGGCAGGCTCCCAGCAAGTTTGTGTTCAAATACTCTGTGCGCAAGCATTTCCTTGAACATATCTCGTCGTCTTGATCTCTCCTAAACCTTCTCGTTATCCACCGTATATTATGTATATGCATGTATTTATGTAGGTATATATATATATTTTGTATTAATTTATATTATAATATTTTATGTATTGTATTAGATTTTATTTTATTGTATTTGTACTATTTTGCACCGCCTACTTAAATTCTCTGTTTTGTTTAATTTTCTGGTTAGCTGGAAGAGAATGCCACATGGCATTAAGCTCGCCTGTTGTACCACTGTATTTTTATGTGTGCAATAAAGATTTTAAATAAAAAAAAAATAAATAAATAAATAAATGTATGGAAGAAGGAAGCATTGAATTTTTGGTTACATCCAGTTTATTCTGTAACCTATATTGATACCATTGGATAGAGCTCATGAAGCACTTTCAGGATCAATAACTAGTTTATTGATATCTTGTATAGTTTAGAAATAATCGAGTGAGATCACTTATCGTTTCCACCCTGTATATAGATTTAAGAAGATATACATAAAACAGTACAAAAGGTGAATTTAATGCTAAATACCATTCTCTCAGTCCAGGAAAGTCAAAAACGTCCATTTCCCTGTAAATTTCGCACTTTTCCCTCTTCTAGAGTGGGCTAGCCGAAGTGGGACATTGACCGCTTTCTGCTGGTGAATAATTCAGTTTCAACACGAATTTTCAGGAAAAATCTTTGGAGAAATTAACTTTTTGTTTTGGCTTTTTAGGGGACAGGAAAATAATAAGCCTTGTAAGTCTAGCGCTTAACTCAGACTCAGTCCATGCCTGAGATATGGGAACGGTAATTTTTTGACACGTCAAACTTACCGCCAACGTTTTGTATGCTCTGTTACGTCATAATTCGTCAATCCCGTGCGAGCGACACTATCAAAATCAAAAATATTTTTATTAAACTTTTACCGGGACCTTCACCAGATCGTCGGTCCACCTAGTGGGAGGCCTGCCCACGGTACGTCTTCCCGCTCGTCGCCACTTTCCTGCCCCAGCGACCATCAGCTCTAAGAGCTATGTGCCCCGCCCACTGCCACTTTATTTTAGCGATTCTGCGGGCTATGTCAGTCACTCTGGTTCTCCTACGGATCTCCTCATTTCTGATTCGATCACATAGGTAAACTCATGGCTGAGGTGCCTGGATGCCAGCGGCGCACGATCGATCTTCGTGGAAATCCTTGGGGGAGGCCTTTGTCCAGCAGTGGACGTTTTACGGCTGAAACGAACGAACGAACGAAATTTTTACCACTATACTCTGATTTTTAATTCGACGGAATTTTGACATTTCAGAAGTGTTGCTAACATTTAAACATTCCCACTAAGAATGGAGAGCATTTTCACAAATTAAAAAATAATCCTTTCTTGAATTTAAGGTTTCACTTGAAAAACTAAGGCTTAAAAATGTACTGATCATTTCAAAATGGTTATTTGAATTTTTATTATCATATTTTTGAAGTTACAAAAAAAATTGGGAAATTATTTTTCTATTACTGGACTCCCTGGCCAATAATCCATGGGTTACAAACCTTTTTTATGAAAATCCTTTTGTTAATAAAATCTTAGCTTCATAAAATAACCAATTTAACAAGATGCCAATTTTATAATCCAAGTTGATTATGATGACGATAATGATGGTTGATGATCAATACATATTTTCGTTTATGATAATATGTTAATTTACTGTGTTAAAACCACGTTTTTTTCTATTTAATCTCTAAAATGTACATAATAATTAGTCTACATTGATTTCACAAAACAAACAATAGTTCATTCTTGTAAGTTGTACTTGATGAAATTTCATTTCATATTATTTATTAATAATTCAAAGCAAAAAAGGCTTATTACCTCTGAATTGTCAAAAAATGACAGCTGTCAGAATTCCGTCGAATTAAAAATCGGACTTTAGGTAGCACTTATGAACGTCAAATACAGTAAAAAAGGTAGCCCATGGGGCACTTTACATGTCTTCCTTATCTTTTGGGCGCTCCCAGCGCTTCGAGAAAAACACATGGCAAGTGCTGAGAAGAAACGCCGGAACAAACTCAGTCACCACTAGTTGCCAGTAATTATCTAAAAAAATAACCAAATTCAAGTACCTACATCATCAAAATGTGTAGGCTGAACTGACCACGCATCCTTGTCATCAAGTCTTGAACCTTTGGACATAAAGGCATTTTTTATAAATATATACCTCAGTAACTAACTGAGTCAAGCGTACCTAAATATACATTCCATAGAACTTTTTCTATCGCTCTGAAAACTTTCATAAAATTACATGAAACTTATTGAACGTCTAGTGATATTATGGTTCCAGCACTTTCACTAAAAACTCATTTTATTTTTGCAAGTAGGCTTTAAAAAGCATTTTTACACGTCCCAGTATTAACCCTACCACTGCTTCGGGACAAAATGGGCCAGTGCTGAGAAGAAGTCGAACGAAAGTGGATGTCGAAAGAGGCGACTAAGGGACAAATATGCGAACATCAGGCCTCCCCAACCCGTCTGGCCAGCGTGGGGAGTGTAGGACAAATCCTCCATTTGCCTCTGCTCTGGTATTAGAGATGGTCCTGCTCCTGCATTGGAGACTAAATGACCTGATGATGATAATTATTGCTATAATAAACAGTTATTTTACTATTTCTGGTGATCTACGTTTTTTGCCTTTTTAGTTTGTTTTATGTACTAAAACATACATAATATTATTGTTTTTAAGTTATAACAACATGTTTTGGTGAAATTTAGTCATCGTATACTAATTGATTAATTATAATGATTATTAAATAATATTATTATACAAGACGATATTCAGACATTTATTAATAGAATTTAACGTAAACAGAATTGGGTCACACGTAATAATTATAAAATATTGAGAAATTTCGTAATTACCCGACGCGACAAAAAGGAGAGTTATGTTTATTGAACACACACATTGTAACTCATAATAAAACGACTTTATCAGCCTATGGCTTTGTGGTTAGATCTGATACAGAGGTCCCGGGTACGATTGCTAGTGGGGGCACAATTTTCTTATTGGTTTTGATGAGGGTATAGATTTAAGTGCGCATGGCGTTCTTATTTGTCTGTCGCGATTATTTTAATTTTTTAATTAGGTAGTAGTTTGTAAATAAAAAATATTAATAGTCCCGTTAACCCCTCGTGGTAAGCTAAATAATTATGCTTATCAACTCGGAAACTTCTTTCGCGAGCTGTCATCACCTTTTGTGCGGGATGTGCGTTGCAGTACTGGAGTTTCATTCAAAGAATAATACTAGTGACCGCCTCGAGTTGATACGGATACGATCCCTTTCCGGGTTGAAATGAGCTACGTCTTTTAGCGATCTGTCATCTTAATGAGGGTACTCTTGAAGTGTTTCGCTTGGTGCGCTTGTGATACCGAATGTCTTTTGTCTTTAATTATTTGTTGTAAAATAGAAATGTTTCGTGCAGTGTAATAGTGTAATGTATAAAATGTCAAACGTGTTTTAGTCTATGCTAGGCATTGCTACCCATTTTATCGCTTTTAATTTTATTATTGGAAGTGATGGAGTGGGTGGCGATGTTTCGTAAAGTGTTTAGATATTTTCGTTTGTGTTATCCCGAACCTCGGTAATGTAAACCTTTTTTATTTTTGTGTTGTGTGTTTTTTATTAAGTGGGTAATATTTTCATATCAATACAGGTTACTTAAACTTAAAGAGAGGAATTCCTCAACTACTTGTAACATTCGTACTAAGTGTCAATAAAATATTTTTCATTTTTCATTTTCATCGCCTTTCGCGCGCTGTCAACCGCGAGGCGAGGCGTTTACGTTACGGTGCGGGTGTGCGTTGCAGTATGGACTTTCATACAAAGAATACTGACCGCCTCGAGTTGATACGGTTACGATCCGTTTCCGGGTTGAAATGCTACGTCCTGTAGGCCATTGTCCCTTTCAATTGATTCTACCGTCATTTAACCATGTAACCCCAAAATTGAGACTAGTTGCTGAAATCGACCTAAAATTTAACTATGTTTTGTTTACCACAGACAACTTGTGCATTCATGAACGTGCTGGCGACATTATGACGGCCTACTTTATGTGTCTATGGTTAGGGTTGCCAAAGTACAAGCGCTACATGAAAGTATCAAACGGGACTATTCCCACCTCTCGTTCCCACCGCTGAACTCCTGTGTAGCCAGGATCTACAGCTTGACCGCCAACCCAACCAGTGAAGGTCAAGTTTGTCCCGGGGGAAGTTAAACTGTCATTGGGCCCGCAACGAAATTAATCAGAAGAACATGGGCGGAGTTCAATCGTTTCAGCCAAATGACGTCCACTGCTGGACAAAGGTCCCAAAGATTTCCACAACAACCAATCCAGGTAATGGATGCAGTCAACGCAGGACCGGTTTTATCAGATCGTCGGTCCATCTTGTGGGGGGCCTGCCCACACCACGTCTTCCAACCTTAATCTATTATTATTTACTAAAATGTGAAGATAATATACTAAATATCTATACAAAATTGACAATTTCAAGTTGGTAAAAGTTGGAATACAATATAACAGACGGTCTTATACTAAAAGAGCGATCTCTTCCAATGATTTGATCGTTTGTTTCTATTGAATAGACTCCGAAACTACGGGACCGATTTCAAAAATTCTTTCACAATAGAATCTATTGTCCCGGCTCATTTATTGTCCCGAAGCAATGGTAGGGTTAATACTGGGACGTGTAAAAGTGCTTTTTTAAAAGCCTACTTGCATAAATAAATGAGTTTTATTAAGATACAAAGTTCGCTAGGTCAGCTAGTTTATAATCGTCGCTAGGTCTCTAGTCTCAAATAAGTAAGTGAAACGCGGCAGCCCTATAAGATTCAGCTTCATTGAATAAACCGTGTGAGTTTCACCACGTTTCAAATCACGCTGTTCCAAGGTGCTGAAGTAGCCTGAAAAACTTTAGGCTGAGTGGGCACTTGTTTTAGATCTCATCTATCTATAAAAAAAGCGAAAGGTCACTGACTCACTCACTCATCATGAAATCTGAGATAAGTGCTAGACCTGTAATATTTCATGGCACTATGTCTATAGAGTTATGAAGAATAGAGAAGCTATCGTATGCAAATTAAAACAAATTAAAAAACTGATGTTCTTGCGCTGCTTCTTCTCAGCACTGGCCCATTTATTGTCCTGAAGCAGTGGTAGGGTTAATACTGGGACGTGTAAAAGTGCTTTTAAAAACCTTTTAAAAAAAGTCTTGCTTCATTTTGGAAATAATAGAGCACATAGAACGCAGAGCTGACGGCCGATAGAGCAGCAAGGTTCTGGAGTGCACTGGAAAGCACAGCATGGAATGGTGGACCGACGACCTCATAAAGGTAGCAGGAAGGCGCTGGATGCAGGCCGCTACCAACCGGGCGATGTGGTAATCATTGGGGGAGGCCTATGTTCAGCAGTGGACGTCCTGTGGCTGAAATGATGATAACGATAAAACCTCATAATAATATAATGCAGCAATGGAACACTAAGCGTACGACTACCCTAACCAAAAATGCCTTTCTTTGTCTATCGAAATGAATTCTGACCCCAAATCTAGACCAAAAATATTCAGTAAGGTGTTTTTAAGACTTCAAAAAAGGAGGCCATCAATTTCTTCGTAGTTTTATTTAATTCTCACGAGTATTCTATTTGCAAAATTTTCTTACTGCTCCGCCCCTATTGGCTGTAGGGTGATGATAGCCTTCAAAGCCTTCTTTAAAGCCTTCCTTGATAAATGGGCTATCCAACACAAAAAAAAATTCAAATCAGACCAGTTCCTGAGATTAGCACGTTCAAACAAACAAACTCTTCACAGTGGCGTAGCTTGGGGGGGGCAGGGGGGGCCATGGCCCCGGGCGGCATATTAAAGGGGGCGGCGGATAAGAAAAAAAACATTGCATGAACAAGAAAAAAAAAGGTCGACTATGTCTACGTTGAGACTAACAAATGTAGCTATACTGGCAATTGAAAATGAGATACAATTTGATATCGACGATTGTGTAAGAGATTTTGCTTTGAAAAAAGCAGGAAGAGTACATTTATATAATCTACTAGCTGACCCGGCGAACTTTGTTCCGCCTTAATGGCAATAAATAAGCAGACTTTTTTTTTTGTTTCGAACGGGATAAAAAGTATCCTATGTCCTTCTCCTGGCTCTAAACTACCTCCCTGACAATTTTCAGCTAAATCAGTTCAGCCGTTCTTGAGTTATAAGCGAAGTAACTAACACGACTTTCTTTTATATATATAGATTTTTTTAAGTAATAGTAACAAAAATATTTAAGGATCTTACTTACCCCTCTAAAACTTGCGCCACAGATAATCTTTCGTGTTTTCTCTTGTTACAAACCGAAATAAAAAAGTGGTTTGTAAATAGTTAAAGCCATATCTAAGCTACTTTTAAAACCGTGTATTTATTATATTCTGCAAGTTCGAAATTCAAAATTAGCTAAAATGTTAACTTTTAGCAGTAATTAAATCTGTAACTTGCTGCAAATATCTAATGAATTCAAACAAATTATTTTAAAAAATAGCTTCGATACATATTATACATTTTTCAAACCACTTTTTTAATTTCGGTCTATAACAAAAGTAATCAAGAGAAAATATGGTGGCGCTGGTTAGTTAGGGTACAACCCTTAATAATATTAAGCACTTAAGTTAAGTATTCCTTCTAAGTTCAATGAGCACTATACAGTGTGAGTCACGTTAAAGTGTACATATGAAAATATGTGAAACTAGACCTATATTTATCGATAAAAAAGAGGTCAAATTTTTTTTATAGATTTTTTTTCTTCCAATTACTTATTGTAAAGAAAACGTAATAACTTTTAAACTAAGCGGTATATCCTGATAAAATAAAAACAGTAATAATGCCAAATAACAGGCAATACTAAAAAAATACATGAAATACCTAGAAAATGCCAACAAATAATAAAAAATGATACTTTTTGAAAAAAATCTGCTTAAAAATTTGTAATTTTTTTGGTTATTTGATAAATTTCTCCAAAAAATGCCCCTATAACAGGTAGTTTTAATTACTTTTTATTATTCTCTATCGTATTACTTTTGTAAAACCAAAAATTGCATGTCTCTATCCCTATCACAAAGTTTGCAATGATCGTTTGAACTAAGCCTCTCCGGGCGCGCCATTCAACGCTTCGTTAACAACGGAACTGAAAGTGACTCTAGATTTGTAATTTTGATAAAGACAAGTTAGATTTTAAATAAAAACAAAAGATTTCGAAGTAAAATAAGCATTTGAGTTAAAATTAAAATTGTCTCTACCTGTAGCGGAGAAAAATGTGGTGGCAGGCCTTTGTTCAAACGATCATAGCAAATGTGATAGGGATAGAGACATGTGATTTTTTAGTTTTACAAAAGTAATACGATAGAGAATAATACAAAATAATAAAAACCATCTGTTATAGGGGCATTTTTTGGAGAAATTTATCAAATAACCAAAAAAATACGAATTTTTAAGCAGATGTTTTCAAAAAGCATAATTTTTTATTATTTGTTGGCATTTTTGTGTATTTTTTGTATTGTTTTAGTATTGCTGTTATTTAGCATTATTACTGTTTTTATTTTATCAGGATATACCGCTTAGTTTAAAAGTTATTACGTTTTCTTTACAATAAGTAATTGGAAGAAAACAAATTCTATACAAATTTAAAAAAAAATCTCAAAAATTTTTTGACCTCTTTTTTGTCGATAAAAATAGGTATAGTTTCATCTATTTTCATATGTACACTTTAACGTGACTCACACTGTATAATTTAAGATAATATTTACTCTCAATTGACAAATAAATACTTTAATAGGTACTTGTTATTAGTGCGTGGTAGTTTATTTTGACTTTCAACAAATAAGGTGAATATAGTGTACCTGAAGTCCATTTAATATAATATTTAAACTTTAAAATATTTACAATTAAAATAAAGGGCGGCGGATTTCCGGACGGCCCCGGGCGGCGAAAAGCCACGCTACGCCACTGACTCTTCAGCTTTAATATTGGTATTTAGACTGCTTTAAAGAAGAATGTAGAAAGATCTTGAAATTGTCATGAAAATTTAATGCCGTATTACTAAACGTGTCCTCAAATTTAAATACCGTTAAAAACGGGATTTGGATCGTCTAAAAATAGAGACACTGCGCAATACGGCCCAGATAGCGATAGGGAATATGCATCGATTTTAAAAGTTTATAAATTACTAGCGGGGTGAAGTTTCGTAAAATCCTTTCTTAGCAGATGTCTACCTACGTCATAACATCTACCTGCATGCCAAATTTCAGCCCGATCCGTCCAGTTGTTTGGGCTGTGCGTATCAACGCATGCAGTTCTATTTCTTTTCAAAAATAAAGGAATGCTTTCTTAAGTGAAGCAGCAAATCGAACGCACAGCGTTAAATAGAGCTCTGTAATTGGTTCATATGTCACCCTGTGCGTCCACAAGCACTGTGAGACCTCATAGTAATGTTTGTGAATATGGGCATAAATGTTACTTGCAATAAGGATTATTTTGCAATAAAATGCTAAGTTAGTTGTGCTGCGATCTGTAGAAAACATGTTTTTAGGTCACTCTATTCCGCAGTTAGGGAATTGCGTACTATCTTCTAGATATTTATATTGTGAGTGCGAAAATGACTCAGTGCATCTGTTTGTTACGTTTTAAGATTAATGCTGGGTTGCACCATCTTATTTTAACTGTGACAAATGTCAAAAATCTGTCAAACTCCGTACAAAAAGTGCTGGTTATCGTTTTAAGTAGTTACCGTTAAAGTGAAGTGCTGCAACTCAGCCTTAAAGTATTTCAAACTATACCTATAGCGCTTAGGTACTTAACTTAGTCTGTGCCCGAGGTATGCAAACGGGACGGGAAGGGTAATATTGACATTTATGACGTGACATAGCTGGGTACAGAGCAGGGTAATACCAGGCCTGTTCATCTCCGCGAGTTTACATAGAAAACAAAACACGCAAGATGGCCCACCTACAGGATACTATTCGACAAGGCCTCACATACGAGCAAACATTGACTCACGCACGCGTATTCTTGTGTATGATGGAAGAAAATAAAGAAAATGGTGTACTAAATACTGTGCAGTATTTAACTGCCTAAAAAATAATAAAAACGTAGTATGTACTTTTTTAAGTTGCCTCAAGACATTGAGAGGTAAATAAGTAGTTGATTATTCATGATAATTCATGCTAAATTATGTATTTTCTCCGCCATTTTTCTCACGACACATCATTTTACCGAAGTCAGCCCTATAGCTTCGGCGCAGTGCCGATCACTGACGTTTGTCAACAAAATGGTGCTTGACTCTTGAGACAGGCTAAATTACACCATATTGTTAATGACATTTTTTTAAATACCTTCGCGAAGTAAAACTTCTGTACGTAGTACTTATTGTTATTCTGTGGTATATTTTGTAGTTTCATGTCATCATGAGAATAATAACAAAGCATACAAATCTGAAAAAGATCTGAAGTATCACTGACGTTTAACCGTCACAAAACTCCCGCCAAAAATCCCGTGCCGCTCCCATAACTCAAGCACTGACTCAATTTAGAGCTAGACCAGTACCTCTAGTAGGAAAAACTTTCGAGTTGGTTTCGTTGCGTATTCAAAGTGTCATCGAAAAATTTTGTATGAAAAATTAAACAGCGCCCCCTATATTATAGCCGCCCTAGGGGGCGCTGTTTAATTTTTCATACAAAATTTTTCGATGACACTTTGAATACGCAACGAAACGAACTCGAAAGTTTTTCCTACTAGAGGTACAGTACGGCTAGCACGAAAAACTTTCGAGTTCGAATCGCCATCAAAATATTTAGTACGAAAACTACAACAGCGCGCTTGTGAACGTGTCGTAAAGTGAACTTAGTATGAGAAATGGTTGCACGAAACTTATTTTGACAATCAAAATTTATTGTCACGTTATCGTTTAATTCGAAGGTTAATTAAGTATCGAATTTTGTCGAATACGCAAACGATTCGAAGACGAAAGTTGTTCATGCTAGAGGTACTGTAATAGTCCTGATAACCCCTTTTTGATGAAAAAAATGTTTGTGATTTTCGCACCAAAATCTGCGTAACATAGCACCAGTTATGGCGTCGTTTTCACCGGAAAGCGACTGACGGCCATTTTTTGTCTGGTGCTGACCCAATTTATTCACCGAAATCCACAAAATATCAGGAAACGAATTTGGCATTTATAAATCGACGTGACCTTTACTTGCACAAGTTAAGCACGAGCAGTAGGCTCGTTGTGGCCTCATACGCACCGATTCACAAACGATGCTTGCTTAAGTGAAGCAACAAATCGAACACACACACAATAGAGCTCTGTGCTTGATTCGTGTGTCTCCCTGTGCGTCCACGCGCACTGTGAGACCTCATAGTATTGTTTGTGAATACGGGCGTTGTACTATTGGCCACAGTTCCAGCTATCCATTTCCGATTTAGCTTTCTGCCCGCGGCTTCGCCCGCGTGGAATTTTGTCTGTCACGGAAAAACGTTATCGCGCGCGTCCCTGTTTCAAAAACCGGGATAAAAACTATCCTATGTCCTTTCCCGGGACTCAAACTACCTCTATGCCTGTCATCAAAATCGGTTCAGTGGTTTAGGCGTGGAAGCAAGACATACAGACAGACAGAGTTACTTTCGTATTTTTATATTAGTATAGGTAGATTGTTTGTAGCAACGACTCTACTGTCCATATTTTTCATATCCCAAATTCGGGTAGACAGTACAAAAACAGCGTTAATATTTATATATATTTATGTGTTTTTTCGCCGTCCACTCTGTAGTCCATGGATTATTGTAATGTATGGTGTTGCCAACGATCAACGTGACAGTTTTTTTCGTGGCTGCTGGTTTTTTGGACGTATTTTTTGGTCACGTAGCCGAATAATTTTAATTTTAAGCTAGTTCAAAACAACAGGGAAATGGTACAAACATATTTTCTATTATCGAACTAAAGTCGCTGACATAGCTCGACGGATTAGCAAGCTGAAGTGGCAATGGACAGGGCATTATAGTACGCAGAACTGACGGCCGATAGGGCAGCAAGGTTCTGGAATGGAGGCCGCGTACCGGAAAACGCAACGTGGGACGTCCAACTACAAGGTGGACCGACGACATCGTAAAGGTAGCAGGGAAGCGCTGAATGCCGGCCGCTACCAATCGATCAACGTGGAAAGCATTAGGGGAGGCCTATGTTCAGCAGTGGACGTCCTATGGCTGAAATGATGATGATGATGATGATATTTTCTATTGCTTAATTTATTTTTTACAGACAACTTAATAGGGATTGAAAATTGAAAAGCTGACAGCGCAGGACCGATCGTTATGAAAATCCTTGGGGGAGGTCTTTGTCCAGCAGTAGACGTCATTTGGCTGAAACGAACGAACATAAATACCTAGGTATTTCGTTGCAAGAAAAAGACGTTCGTGAACAAAAAAATACAGTCATATTGAGACGTCCTTTTATGAAGTTTTTTAAAAGCGTCCCTATGCACAACCACCGGTCTTGCGCTGTTCATCCTATCCATCTTGACACTCACCAAAACGGGGTTATTACCACCTCTCGTTCCCACCGCTGCAACTCCTGTGTAGCTAGGATCTACAGCTTGACCGCCAAACCCAACCAGTGAAGGTCAAGTTTGTCCCGGGGGAAAGTTAGGCTGGTTTTAGAATCGCGCTGACCGCTCGTCAGCGCTGACAAATCAAAATGTAGTAATTAATATAAAATTAAAGGGAACGTTCCTGAATGACGCTGATCGCTCGGCGCCGACGCGACGCTTCATACATTTCGGCTGTCAGCGCTGACGGTCAGCGTACGTCAGTGTGATTCTAAAACCAGCCTTAAACTGTCATTGGACCCGCAACGAAATTAATCAGAACATAGGAGGAGTTCGAAGTTAAGGTTCGACTTCACTCCATTGCGAAGCGGACAGGTGACAAACAAAGGTTGTATGCGGCACGGTGGGGTGTTTTTAAAACGTCAGATCTTCAGATTAATATGCTCTGTCATAAATGTCAATCTGTCACCCCTCCCGCGCCGCTCATACCTCAGGCACTGACTGAGTATAGTAGACCTATAAATAATATTTTTTTCTTTATTTCTTAATGCTAATACGAATACAAGGAAGCACACAGGATAGCGTTTTAATCCATACATTTCTGCGTACTGAATGAGTCCCGTGAAAGTACTTCGTACAATTTATGAGCGCGCGCCGGTTTTGGATTTTGATTTCGTTGAAAATATATTCGTTTTCGATTGCGAGCGCGAAGGAGCGATGTTTTTGAGTCGGTAAATGTTTTCAATGAATTTTAGTTTCAAGACTAACTTTTGCCCGTGGCTTTGCTTGGATTTCCGTGTCTCACAGGCAGAAAATACCGTCTTGGTTTTATAGTCCTCACATCACATATTTGATATACTTGAATTTGGTTATTCTTACCGTTAGATAATTCCTGGCAACTAGTGGTGACTGAGTTTGTTCCGGCGTTTCTTCTCAGCACTTGCCATATGTTTGTCTCGAAGCGCTGGTAGGGCCCAAAAGATAAGGAGACATGTAGTGCCCCATACCTTTTCTTTTTTTATTATTTACTATATTTTGACGTTCATATGTGCCACTTGTGGTCTAAATTGAATAAATGTTTTTGATTTGATTTGATTTGATTTGATGAAAAATCCTGTGGCTGAAATGATGATGATGATGATGGGGTGTCTTAAGGCAAGACCTTCTGAACCCGCCTGGTCAGCGTAGGGAGTGTTGATCAAATCTTCCATTTGCTTCTAGTACATTAGTATTCGAGGAACTTCCTCCTTCCTTCCTCGAGCTTAAGTGAAGCAGCAAATCGAACGCACAGCGTTGTATAGAGCTTTGTGATTGGTTCGTGTGTCACCCTGTGCGTCCACGCGCACTGTGAGACCTCATAGTAATGTTTGTGAATACGGGCGTGAGTTATCTAATGATGATGATGATGACGGAAGCCTGTTAAAACTTTCGAGTTACATCATATTATTTTCATTGAGAACAATTTATTGTAACTACAGCTTTTAGCATACAACTCTAAAATAATTGTCACGTTTGACACTGTTCCCAAAATCTTTAAGTTTCCTAAGTATTATTAAACTTATTGCCCCCAGCGGGAATCGATCCCGGGTCCACATGCTTGATAAATAACGCAACTAATTCAAATTATCGTTTCACAGTAACGAAATTGAAATCACTTTCGCGAAGAAAGTTGCGTGCGGCGGACATATTTTATTTTTATATTTTTGGCGCCAATTCGATATTAATATTGATATTTCTTGTTATGAGATGTTAAACTTCCTGTTGATTTAATTGTGAGAACAATCTTAATAAAATAATAAAAATGCTAAAGTTTCGATGTCTGGATGTTTGTGACTCTTTCACGCAAAAACTACTGAACGGATTGTGTTGAAACTTTACAGTATTATTTTTTGTAACCCAGATTAACATATAGGCTATAATTTATGTCGATCTGTGACACTAAATTTCACGCGGGTGAAGCCGCGGGCAAAAGCTAGTAAAGAATAATGAGGTTGAAAAGATGCTTCGAGACGAACATTTGCCCAGTACTGGAAGAAACAAACTCACTTAATACCTAGGTATTATTTAAAAAAAGTGCGAATTATAAATTCAACATGAATAAACTTAGGTAAATCTTTCACCTTCACCAGATCGTCGGTCCACTTAGTGGGGGACCTGCCCACGCTACGTCTTCCGGCCCGTGGTCGCCACTCGAGAACTTTTCTGCCCCAACGGCCGTCGTCTCTACGAGCTATGTGGCCCCGCCCACTGCCACTTGATTTTAGCTTAATGATTTCAGGATTACGGGACTATTCCTACCTATCGTTCCCACCGCTGCAACTCCTGTGTAGCTAGGATCTACAGCTTGACCGCCAATAACCCAACCAGTGAAGGTCAAGTTTGTCCAGGGAGAAAGTTAACTGTCATTGGACCCGCTACGAAATTAATCAGAAGAACATAGGAGGAGTTCGAAGTTAATTTAGGATGAGGGCCAGGATCGCCGGTCGTTATGGAAAACCTTGGGGGAGGCCTTTGTCCAGCAGTGGACATCATTTGACTGAAACGAACGAACGAACGACAATAATTCATTTCACAGGGGTTTAGTGATGCATTTTGTCGAATTTATTCATTTATTGATCAAATCACCACCATTGTGTTACCCCTCAATTCAAGCATTTAAATTTTGTATGAATGAAAAGTTATTAAAAAGACGGAAAATTAGGTATTTCGTTCGCCCGTATCCAGGAACTTCCCAGTGTTTTTTGTAGAGATTGACAGACTTGACATTATATTTTTATTTTTTAAGTATGGCTAACTTTTGACGTAAGTATGTTATTAGTGCAACCCAGCCTTAGTAGCAAACCTTAAAAAAAACTATGAAAGTAATGGCGCAAGTACACTATACCGAAAATTTTCCAAGTCGAAGCGCTAGCCCGCACACCAAAGTATGGGCGACGCACGGGTGGTTGAAGGAAAAAGTAAACGAGATGGTGTTCACACTACGTCTTGGCCAATTCCCCGCATAGTGTACTTGCGCCATAACCTTTTTCGAAAAGAGAACTAATATCTTTTTAAGAACAAAAATTCACGGCCAGTGTTTCGCAACTAGTATGTGAGTGACGAACGTGATTCCAAATTCAAAATGTCGATAAACATTATTCAAATGTGTTCGACTGACGCAGATGGCGCATCCATATTGTATCGGGATTAATACATTCAGGAGCGGGGGCGCGTTCGGATTTGTGCTCTGGTTCTTTTTTTCATCTCATAAATTAAACTAAATTATACATTTAGGGAAAGTCTGGTATATTAGACCGGCCACATTCATACTTCGTATCATATTTTTAAATGGCTACAATGACAATACGCATAAACAATATGGCAATAGTTATGTAATGTATCGCTGAGAGTCGCCGTTGCAGCAATTTAAAGAATATTCTACGAAATATTGAGGTGGTTGGTCCAATTTAGCAGCCGCTCCAATATACCCGACTTTCCCCTACGGTCTACAAGTAAATGTGAAGAATGAATGAAAGAAATGAGAAAGTATTGTTGACATGCTGGTCAATATAAAAAAAATGCTAAATGAACAAAAAGTAGCAAAAAGCAAAAAAAAATTGTGTAAAACATTGCAAAATTTACAGAGCTACTAGGCTTGATCCATGCTGCACGCAGCTTCTAACGTCATTATTACTTATCTCAATTCCAAATTAAAATCATCATTATTGTTATTTACTTTAGCCCTTTATAAAAGAATTCAATTTAACATAAACTACTACTAACTGAAAATACTACGAGCTGAGTGGAGTCTTCAGTCATTTATGTATGACTCATATACAGCACTATTAACGGTTAGATTTTGCTTTAGAAGTTTCTGTTCCAAAGTAACAGAGTATTCCTTACTTTTTCCTGTTGATCATGATTATGACAGTGCTTGATTAAAATACTTTGTCGTCGAATGTTATTCCTGCTTTTTTGCTACAGGTAACTAGCTGCTAGGCTCCTTACTGGAAGATGCAAAAGTGCTAAGTCTGAAAATCCTTTTTACTGAAGGTTTAATAATCGTGTCACAGTTAATTAATAAAGTACTTGGGAAGACGAACGTCGACGTTAATAACAAAGAAATTCTTCTTAATGAACTTTTCGTACCTTATTAACAAGAGCTATCTGGCAGTACCTGAATAAAAGAAGCGGGAGATTGTAATTTTTGTTTCTTTTTTTTGCAATACTACCAACCTAAGGCTGCCATAGAATAAAATGATAATCAACAAGAGCACAAACCCGAACGCACCCCAATTCAAAATGGCGTCAGCTAACGGTGCCTTAAAACAGTATCCCAAGCCCAACGCATCAGAAATCTCGTCAACTTCATTATTTATTTATTCGAAAGACACGTACAGTTACGTCTGCATAAACAGATATTAGCCACATGGACTATTTTTGGTTAGAACCCGCTACTTACATAAATTGGTTTTATAGGGTGACTTGGAATTAAAACATAATCTTGTAAGGGGTTTAGTTTTTTGACTTACCACCGAATTTTCCCAAGTCGTGCTCCTGCAGTAGAGATTAAATGACCTAAAGCATAATTATGAATTTTCAGTTGGGACAGAAAAGTTCTCTAGTGGTGAGGCCTCCCACTAGGTGGATCGACGATCCAGTGAAGGTCGCGGGAAGTAGGTACCCTGATGCGTGCAGCGCAGGACCAGTCGTCAAAAAAAATCCTGTGAGGAGGCCTTTTTCCAGAAGTGGACGTCATTTGGCTGAAAACTAAGGGAATATACAAAAGTCGAAATACGTTATATGAACTTTATGGCATGAAAAAGTATAATAATAGTTTATCTTTTCTTGAGCATGTAAAAAAGTATTCAAAATTTTTTAAGAAAGTTTGCTTCATGGCTAAGTCTTTTTATATTCGGGACAAGATAGGGAACGCCAGTAATAAAATAAAAGAAACTTGGAATGTTATCAACCGAGAGACTGGTAAACTAAAACCAAGAGATAATGACTTTTCTCTCAAAGTTCACGATAATTTGATATCTGCAGATAAAGATGTAGCGGAAGCTTTTGATAAATTTTTTGGTAATATAGCTTCAGCAACAACTGCCAACTTAAAGTCATCTCCCTCCGAGGCTGAAGAAATATTGAAAACCCACGTGACACCCTGTGACTCGCAGGACTCGCACTTCTCTTTTAAACATATTACTCCTTTAGATATCACTAAAACTTTTAATCTTTTAAATGTAAAGAGTACAACTGATATCTGGGGCATCTCTGTCAAGATAGTCAAACACATTATTGATATACCTAATTTCCCCACAGTTAGCGATAATATTCAATAATTGCATAGAGAAGGGAATCTTCCCCGACCTCATGAAACATAGTAGACTAATGCCATTATTTAAGTCTGGTAGTAAAACCGACCCTGGCAATTATAGACCCATTTCTATCTTGCCCGCTCATCAGAATCATCAGAAAGTTGCAGTTGCGTTTCACCGTCTGTACCTCGAGTAGGAAAAACTTTCGAGTTCGTTTCGTTGCGTATTCAAAGTGTCATCGAAAAATTTTGTATGAAAAATTAAACAGCGCCCCCTATATTATAGCCGCCCTAGGGGGCGCTGTTTAATTTTTCATACAAAATTTTTCGATGACACTTTGAATACGCAACGAAACGAACTCGAAAGTTTTTCCTACTAGAGGTACTGTTCTGGACCTGAGTTCGAACTCAGCGCATTAGTTGGTATCTCTCTACATCTCTATGCGGGCTAGGATGCGTAACGTGATAAAAACTTATCGATGATTTTTGACGACAAATGTATGGGCTTATCGCGTAAAATCGATAAAATGCGATAAACGCTTATTTCGGCGCGCTAGGCCTAACTACAGGGATCTGAGGTATCAAAGATTGATTACTTCGTTTATGAATGATAGTAAAGATATGTATTATTAGCTTAGTGACTTATCAATGATAACCCTGTTAAAATATGTGATGACTCAGACCAATAATGATAATGATTTTGTCATAGTTGAGTGATAAATCTTTTTTTAACCAATTTTACGGAGGTTCTTTTCGATTGTAGGTTTTTTTAATCCACATTGAGTAAGGAAGCGATCTTCACCCCGAATCCTCAACCACAGAGGAACTGGCTATCTTACCTCTCTGTCGGAACACAACAATGCTGTTAACATTGTTGTTATGGCGACAGACTCAGAATGGTGGTAGCTAGCCAGGCGGACAAGACTTAGAACAAGCCCTCCCATCAACAAAACCGAACAGAAAAATCTACCTCCACTGGGAATCTAACCCGGGACCTCTAGGTCTGAAGAAGGTGGTCTTACTACTTACGTACGTTTAAAGGTCATAACAGACTTATCAACTCGGAAAGGGATCAACACCGTAAAGTTCCAAAATACTGGACTGTCCTGTCGATGACATTGACAGTGGGGCGCCACCGTCAATACCGGATCGCTGGTTCAGATTTTTGCCATGTTGGAAACCATATAGTTGAACGATGGTAGCGCCCCCCTGTCATTGAGTTTGGCGGGACAGTTCAGCGTGGGTCATCTATATCGCCTTTCGCGAGCTGTCATCGTCTTTCGCGCGCTGTTTCGCGAAGCGAGGCGTTTACGTTACGGTTACGTTACGTTAGTTTGCGTTGCAGTATGGAGTTTCATACAAAGAATACTGACCGCCTCGGGTTGATACGGTTACGATCCCTTCCCAAGTTGATAAGTCCGGGACACAGAAAGTCAGCGTCCAATAGTTCGTGACACCCAAAGTGGCCAAAAAGTTGACAGCACAATCTAAAGACGTGTTGCGAACTTGTTGGCTACTTTAGGTGTCACGACTGGTCGTCCAAGGAAAAGTCGAAGGAACCCTATCGCGTGGCAGGTCACCAAATGCGCTGGACTGACCAAGTGAAATCGGCAGTGGGAGGCGGCGTATGTGACTGCACCAGACAGTCTGCCAACAGAGAGAGATGGCGGGAGATCGTGCGGAGAGTTGTATCCGCCTCTACAACCGATGTGAACAACGCCTCAACGTGACCACGTCCGCTCTGTTAAAAAACATAACTCCTTCAGTCGGTTAAATAAATAATTTAGATAATAGAAACGTCCTATATCCAATTTTAGCCAAAATATTAGTCACTTTTGAGTCATACATCTTATCAATTACTAGCTGTGCCCGCGACTTCGTACGCGTGAAAATAGTTTGAATAATATTTCCCGTTCTTGCAACATTTTTCTTTACTGCTCCGCCCCTATTGGCTGTAGGGTGATGTTTATAGCTTATAACCTAAAGCCTTCCTCGATAAATGGGCTATCCAACACAAAAATATTTTTTCAAATTGGACCAGTAGTTCCTGAGATTCAAGCAAACAAACAAACTTTTCAGCTTTATAATATTAGTATAGATTTCAGCTGATATCAGCCTATCACCCGCAGTTATAAAATATAGTAGTGAAATAGTACACTTTATGTTACAGTGTGAAAAAGTCTGTGCGTAAATATTTAATGAATGAAAACTTCATTCAGAAAGGTGTAAAATAAAAAACCAGTACAAAAAGTAAGTGCAACTTTTTCTAACATAAACAAATTCCTTAGATATTTAATTTATAATACCTTGTAATGTATACATAGGTAGATGATGGTAATATGGATCTGAAACGTGGTCTCTTACTATGGGCCTCATAAGAACGCTCAAGGTCAACCAAAGAGCGATGGAGCGGGTTATGCTCGGAGTTTCCCTGCGTGATCGAATCAGAAATGAGGAGGATCTCCAGGAGAACCAAAGTGACCGACATAGCTCGCAGAATTGCTAAAATCAAGTGGCAGTGGACGGGGCACATAGCTCGTAGAGACAATGGCCGTTGGGGCAGAAAAGTTCTCGAGTGGCGACCACGGGCTGGAAGACGTAGCGTGGGCAGGCCTCCTGCTAGGTGGACCGACGATCTGGTAAAGGTCGCGGGTAGAGCCTGGTTGCGGGCAGCGCAGGGCCGTTCATTGAGGAAAACCTTGGGGGAGGCCTTTGTCCAGCAGTGGACGTCATTTGGCTGAAACGAACGAACGAACGAATGTATGAGTATGGTTGAACGATTTTGAAACGTCAAATGGCAAAAATCGGAACCAGCGATCCGGTATTGACGGTGGCGCCCCCCTGTCAATGTCACGGGTGATACGGTTCAGTGTGTGACATCTTTATCATCGTTTTCATAGTCCATTTATAAAGTATGTCAGTGTCAATGTCATGTGGTGTCAAATAACTGTTGTCTGGCGCCAATTTATTATCAAAAACATTATGGAGTAAGCGGAGGCTAATTTCTTTATAGATGTTCTGGATTACAATTTCATACATACAAAAACTTAATTTGAAGAGCGAGTTGAAAAGTAACTGAGGGTTCCGTATCCAATTTAATAAATTTTACTAATATTATAAAAGTGAAAGTTAATGCATGTTTGTTACTCTTTCATGCAAAAACTACTGAACGGATGTTGATGGAAGTTTTCAGCAAGTATTATTGTTTGTATTTTTACCTACATCAGAATAACTTAATTAAAGGCTTAAATTATAACAAAAAGGGAAAATATGACATGTGCTTACGTACCTAGGTAGTTTCGGAATATATTGGAAAGTTTCATTCTCATCAAAATCCGTCCAGTTGTACAAAAAAACACTTTTTGAAGCTAATTTTTCAATAGTAGGTAGGTTTTTACTATTATGTTTATATCGGGGAAGTTCTCTGTGGTTGAGGATTCTGGGTGAAGCCGCTTCCACCTTCGGCCTGATCATCACTTTCTATCAGGTGAGACAGGCTAAGCTTCTTTATTGAGTAAAAAAAAGTGTTTTTTAAGCTTTTTTTTTAATGCATATTGAACCCTAAAATGGTAAACAACTTTTTCCATCTCTTTAGTCTATGGAAAACCTAAACAACCAAACCTGCTGTTCTAATATCAATTCTATTCCCTGTTGTTAAAGTCCAAATAAAAATTACCATAATATAAATTTCAAATTCGCGGCTAGGTAGGTCTAGCACATGAAGTAAACCAAATTGATCTTTATTATTTGCGGAATAAAGTTCAGTTTTAAATAAACATGCTAGACTACGCATGGATAAGGTTATGCAGTAAGTTAAATTTATTAATTTTTGAATTATTATTATTCGGGATTTATTGTTTTCAAAGTTTTTTTGCTTGTGATTTATTACAATGTATTTCACTGAGATTATACTTAAAGGTATAACGGGACTATTCCCACCTCTCTTTCCCACCGCTGCAACTCCTGTGTAGCCAGGATCTACAGCTTGACCGCCAATAACCCAACCAGTGAAGGTCAAGTTTGTCCCGGGGGAAAGTTAAACTGTCATTGGACCCGCATGATTTGTAGTTGCCTGGCTAACAAAAAGTCCTAGGTAGGTTAGAAGAACCCCAGCAATCTGTGCTTACTAATATTATAAATGCGAAAGTAACTCTGTCTGTCTGTCTTGCTTCCACGCCTAAACCACTGAACCGATTTTGGTGAAAGGCATAGAGATAGTTTGAGTCCCGGGAAAGAACATAGGATAGTTTTTATCCCGGTTTTTGACGGGACGCGCGCGATAAAGGTTTTCTGTGACAGACAAAATTCCACGCGGGCGAAGCCGCGGGCGGAAAGTGACTAATAAATTGAAAAAGCATGTTCTGTATTATTTAACTGTAAAAATACAAAGTCCAAAACGTAGTACTATCATTAAAAATGACATTAATCAATAAATAGTATCTATTACAATCTTTACTATATCGTGATAACCAAAATTGATAGTTGAGATAGCCCTATCAGTTCCTGATTTCAGTGACCTTGTATTATATCTAAAAAAACATAGTTCTTTATCTAACATTATCTAATATTTGAAGCGAGAAAGCAGATTCAACAAGTACTTTCAGTTCTTCAGTACTTAATCCTACTATTATTATAAATGTGAAAGTTTGTGAGGATTTATGTTTGTTAATCTTTTACGCAAAAACTACTGAACTGATTTAGGTGAAATTCGGCACAGAGGTAGTTAGAGACCGAGAGAAAAACATAGTGTAAAAATAACATGAAAAATTGAATTACGTAAAGGTGAGAAAGGCGAAGCAAGTCTGGTTTTTGGAACATACACGAAAAATTAAATTAAATTCTGTGACAGACCGAATTTTAAGCTGACATTAAAACAATACGAGTACAGTGCATTTCTTTCCTTCCCTCCTAAAAATGTAGTTTACATAATAACCTATTTATTTATTGCGAAAATGAAAGAGTTCCAAACTGAGTTGATTTAAAAATAACCTTCCCTTCTGCGTACTACCTATGTGCCCTGCCCAATGGCACTTCAGGTTGCTAATCCGTAGACCTCATAAAGGTAGCAGGAAGGCGTTGGATGCAGGCCGCTACCAACCGGGCGATATGGAAATCATTGGGAAGACCTATGTTCAGCAGTGGACATCCTCTGGCTGAAATGATGAACTTTCCTAAAGAATTTTCGCGATTATTTCTGAAGTTTAATTGTTTTTTGATTCTGTTTCTTAGAGCAGAGATGAAAATAGGTTCAAATCAGTGCCCAAGTAACACAAAACACAATTATAAGAAGCGTACAACAGCATGAACCTACGTGCAGAGCAGTATATAAGCAGCATATGTAGCACTATATCAGCCGTATAAAAGTCTATAAGTGTCTTGTAAGCGCAATTTGGGCCCCAAATAATACGGCTTTGAGCATTATTAAAATTATTAGTGCTGCTAACCAGCGCTTATAATGTTATTGAAGACAGACATTAGTAAAGTTGTTAGACAGCATATTCTAATGTAAAAAGCATTTTATTAGATGTTAGTACAGCTTTGAAACAGCTTTCAGAATTGCAATGCCAAAGTTACGTTTTATTCTAAGGCTGAACGTTTTATTTTGTTTGTTTGAAAGTATTCGAAAAAACTTATCGCATTTTATTGTCCGATTTGATTATTTTTCGTTTAGAGTATTGCAGTGCAATGGTGTTGTGAGGAGATGTTTTAATGTCTTTATTTAAAATAATTTATCATAAGGTATTTTTCCACTGTTTATTCATGTCAATAACGTGACACGTTCGACATAAATTTTCTAATGAATATACAGGACCTACTAACGCACAAATGAATATAATCATACGGCTCGTGGTTTTATGGCCAAATTATGACCTAAAGTAATAAAATATTTTTTTTATTTATCTAAATAGTGCTAAAAGCTTTAAAGTAACAATAAAATAAGAAGATAACAGAGCTAAAACTTTAGTAAATGTTTGGCTAATGCTGAGCAGTAAATAAGCATAAGAAAAGATCATAAAAATGCGTTCAATCTGTAAAATGTGTTAATATATCTGAATGCACTATAGAATATTTCGACAACGTTTATTTAATGCATTAGGTTTTCTTATTTACTAATATACGGTTTTAACCTTTGTGTTAGTGTAAATGCTGTTAAAGGTGCTGTATATTAAAAGTAATTAATGTTTTAGTATGATTAACTTGAACTTAATTTTTTAGACCATATAATAGCTTCATGCATTGTAAATTTTACCGCATTCTACTCAAAAGCATTTAAACTAAGTCAAAACTGATTTAAAGTGATAGTCTGACTTTAAAACGTAAATCAATCTTAACTTCAGTGAATATACAGCTTGCGTGTTACTTGGGTGTAGCTGTTCTTAAGGATATGAATGATAAACTTACCGAAGGTTTTTAAATTACCAAGCTTTACAGCAGCTTGATCTGCGTGAATTTACAACTGTTATAGATCTGTCAAAGTATGAAATTGCTATGTCCATTAATATTTTTTCTAAAATTTAGATTTGTAGTTTCATTAAAATATCGCAATTTTTGTATGAAAAATGAATTTGTTCATAACTATCCATAAAAAACGGCAATTTCATCTTTAACACCTAATAAATTATGTAATAAACATTTATTTATGACTCTGAGTACAATTATATGACTCTGAGTACAATTGCACTTACATTGCACTTGGCGGAATTGAAAGCAACGTTTCGTTGTAGACGGTCTGCTAAGTGAACTATTGGGTTCGTTCACGCGGTTTCATCCCGTTTTTTGCAGGATCCCGTTTACGAGTAGGTATGTTTTTATGTTAACATTCGGACTTCCCGTTTGAGTTTCCCGTAAAAAAACCGAACCGTACGGATTTGGAGATCGAATTTGAAAGTAACACGTGTGTTCACACGAACTGGACTGCCACAACCTGCATTACTGGATCCCGCGAAACTGTCTTGCCGTGGTCACGGGCCTTAAACTGATAAAAAAAATAACTTTTTTGTCAAAATCTTTATGTTGACCCCACTGCAACAGTAGGTAGAGCTACCAACCCAACATGTAAAATTCAGACGAAAGAAGTTTTATTCAGAAGTTCAAACGATAAATAACCATAAGCTGTAGTCTCTAAACAAACACCGAATACCATTAAACGAAACCTAATTATTTACATCCAGCCCATGCAATATTCATCCCGATTTCAATTTGTAATGAATCAAAAAAAAAATGGCGCAGATTCGTTCAACACCGTCCCATATAAAGTGAGATAGGTAGATCGTTTACCAGTGTGGCGCCGCGCTCGGTTGCGTGTGTTGGTGCGAGATTCGTTTTTTGAATTTTGAGTTTTTGGCGGGAACTCACCAAGGAGTCTGCAATGTGATTGCGTGAGTTTTTTTTTCTGTTTTTGACATTAGAATTTGACATTTGGGATGCAAGGTTTTTTTTTTCTTTTTTTTTTTGGTACACACATGCATGATTGATTTTCTTTGGCGACACCTTTTTCACTATATTGTACGAACTTCGTACCTACAGCCTATTTTCATCAGAAATTAATAATGTAGGATTCCAAATAGTGCAAGAATTTTAAATCAGTCCAGCAGGTTTGGAGCCTATTCAATACAAACAACAAAATCTTTCGTTTTTTATATTTATAATATTAGCGTAGATGTAGATAATTAATTTGATAAGAATTCAGCACTGGTCTTCTCCTGGAAGAGGGGCTTTTCTAAAATGATTTTGCTTGCGGCTTGCAAAAGCCAGTAAAGTATAAATCCTATTATTTATTTAGAAGTTATCCAAGTATGAAGTAATGGATGATATTAAATGAAAGATAGATGATATCCGAGGGGGATTTTCCTTGATTTCAGTAAAGATGTAGCATTTTACTGAAACCAGACGCGGACTTCTTGAGAGAGCTTGAAAGTGATGTTGCACTGTTTTGTGTCATTTGCCTACACTCATGCAAGTTCACGAACACTTCATGGTTAATAATAATCCACTAATTATTACAAGTTAATAGTGGCCTGAAGACAATTTTTGGATATTAAAACAAAACTGCTTAAAAAACATGATGCGTCTTTCTTCTTCTAGTCGTGTCGACAATAAACCTACACAGCGTCAGCTCAAAACTCCGCTAGAAGAGAGGCGTTGTCAGTAGCCTTCATTAAAAATGTTCTTTTAATATTTCATTAATGCTTCAATTTCCCGCCAAGAAGTCCCAAAATACAAACTTTAGAAAAATCATCATCAGCCCTTTACAGTCCACTGCTGGACAATGAGCATCCTCCACTATAGTGGAGGGTTTTGCCATAATCCCCACGCTTGGCAGGCGGGTTGGAGATCGCAGTTTAAAAGATTGATGTTTTTAATAGAGCGCTGCTGCCCGTTCTCTGTTTGATGTGTAGTCCCTAAGTCGCCTCTTACGACACCCGCGGGAAGAGTAGGGGTTGGTGACAAATGTATTCTACTCTGCCTTTACCACACGGCAAAGAAAATAAAATACAACTGCCATAAAAGCTCAAGTACACTATGCAGGAAATTGGCCAAGACGTTTAGTGTGAACACCATCTCGAGTTTGTTCCGGCGTTTCTTCTCAGCACTTGCCATATGT
Organism: Ostrinia furnacalis; assembly: GCF_004193835.3. Classification (NCBI taxonomy): domain Eukaryota; kingdom Metazoa; phylum Arthropoda; class Insecta; order Lepidoptera; family Crambidae; genus Ostrinia; species Ostrinia furnacalis. The sequence continues at coordinate 8,911 of NW_021136753.1, read as the reverse complement.
TTGTCTCGAAGCGCTGGTAGGGCCCAAAAGATAAGGAGACATGTAAAGTGCCCCATAAGGGCTACCTTTTCTTTTTTATGTAAATTACATTTTGACGTTCATAAGTGCCACTTGTGGTCTAAACTGAATAAATATTTTTGATTTTTGATTTCTTTTTTATCTCGGATACTTTCTGACCTTCCCCATCCGTGCGTCGCCCATACTTCGGTGTGCGGGCTATGGGGTGGAGTTTCGTAAAATTAACCCGTTCTTAGTGAGCACCTACGCTCTAAAAGGACCCCCATGCGGAGACTCCTATCACTTGTAGTTTCTAAGATTTCGTGATGAGTGAGTGAGTCAGTCAGTGACCTTTCGCTTTTATAGGTAGATAGATAAATTAATTTAATTTGACGATAAAATAATAACTATTTATTTAGCCATTTGCGGGGGGCCAAGTTTTTTTGATAATAATAGAGCATAGTACAGTTTTATCAATGTGTCAGTGATATCCAAATTATCTATGTAATCTTCAAACAGGGAAGATAGGAAAAAGGACACGATTAATATCGAACAGCGAGCGCCAATACTCCATACACACAAATGCTATAGCTCCAGAAAAACGCAAAAATGGTTGAAACATGACATTTCCTGAAATCCTGAAAAACGAATTGGTTTTCAATTTGCTGCATAATTATTGTAGCACAGAAAAACAGTAGCTGGTACTTCAATAACTTTTTGTCATAATTCTTTTAGGGGAAGGAAGAGTCATTTTGACAGCTCAAAAAAATTATGTCAACTAATTGCCAAACTATCGTGCTCTAACGCCCATATTCACAAACATTACTATGATGTCTCATAGTGCGCGTGGACGCACAGGGTGACATACGAACCAATCACAGAGCTCTATTCAACGCGTGCGTTCGATTTGCCGCTTCACTTAAGCAAACATCGTTTATGAATACGGGCGTATAACTTTTACAACCAGCTACAATATTGTGTAGTTTCATTGAAATCCGTCTAGTAGCTTTTGCGTAAAGTAAAAAAATTAACGTGTTTGATGTAAGAGTATGACCCATCAAAAACAATACTTGTCAAAAAAAACAAGTCTCGCAACTCAGTTGTTCTACGGTAAAAAGTTGTGAGATCCATGTAATACCAAGTCCAGGTCAGGAAATCTTTAACGTTTTACATAAATATATTGACTTGGCCATCAAATCAATCAATCAATCAAATAATTTATTGTGCATGAAAACACGTGTAGGATAGTTTTTATCTCGGTTTTTGAAACAGGGACGCGCGTGAATACGTTTTTCTGTGGGTAGCGCATTTTCTTACATAACTTTTCAATTCCTATCATTGGAGGTCCGAAAATATTTCTCATACAATTTGATACCATAATGATCATTCTTCATAAAAAATTTAAAACCTACATATTTAAAAACATAATCATTGATATTCATAATATCACTAATCATACACTTAGTTTTTACTAATATTTGTTTTCATATATTTTTCTATACTAATGATCGAAACTCATAATCATTCGAATAAATAACTATAATATTCATAAATGTGATGTATCCTAATATTTGTTTTCATAAATTTATTACTCATAAGAGTATTTTTCCATATTATTGAAAATCATGATGTCTATATACGTATTAAATCGTATTTTAACATTAAATTAATTTGAAATGGTCCAAAACAGGCAATATTTTGTGCCACAAAACTAACGTGACAGAAACGAATCACTGCAAAACCGACTCCACGTAGTCTTGTCTGCCCTACCCCTAGAGTGTAATTTAAAAGTCGGAGGCGCGGAGGGAGGGCAGCCCTCGCCCGCTGTAACGAGGCTCAGGCACCCGGGTGAGCTGGAGCGGCTGAGGCTGGTCGCCGAGGCGCCGAAGGCGCCGATGGCGATCCAAAAAGCCGAAGCTGCGGAAGCAAGCGTGGGTGCCTGAGCCTCGTTACGCAAGGGCGGAAGAGCTGCACATCCCGCAGCGCCGGAGACGAGGTGATACCAATGCATGCTGCATGCTTGCTTTCATGCTGCATGCTCTGCATGCTTATCTACTCTATTAAATTATATATGATTTTTTTAAAGATACGAGTATGTCTGTTATAAAGTAAATTATTCTGAACAACAACATTATGAGTTGAAGTATGTTCTTAGTAACAACATTATTAATTAAAACAATATGATCAATGAATGTTATGAAGAAAAAAAATCTGAATATAAAAATTATGTATTTTAAATGGTTCTTGGTAGTAACAGTATTGATAAAAAAAATATGATTACTAACTTTTATGAGCTCCGATGGTAGGAATAAAAATGTATGAATAAAAAAAGTATGAAAAATAAAATTATGAAGAGAGATTATTATGAACACAAATCGGTAGTAAGACAAAGAATAGGATTTAGAATTTTATGTGAGCCAATATAGAACCTTTTCTGTGACATACAAAATTTCACGCGGGTGAAGCCGTGGGCAAAAGCTAGTAAAATATAAAATTATAGGGAACAATAAATTGATAATAAGACAGCTTAAAGCTTCCAAAGATCTTTTTACTTTGAACAAAACCAATTTATTGAGATAAACAATTTCTTTGTAAGATGCAAGTTTTATTGCACCATATTGTGTAGGTACTGAATTCAATTTAAATGCATTTATTCAAAACGTATAAGTTGAGTTAGGTCATATTGAATAACTTTCACGATAAAAAAGATGAAAAACATCTAGATCTTTGTATCTCTTTCATATTTGATGTGGATGAACAAGATGGATTCCGCGTTCCATTTCAATTAAAGTAGTATAAGACCCGTGTCTTACTACTTTAATTGAGTGTGAGTTTACATCAAACGCGCAGGTCTTGTCAACTCGGCGGGCCTGTCGGGCAACCCGTAACCCACAATTGAGGGGACATCTTTAAAAACCCCCACAGGTGGGGGCTGGCGGGGCGTTTGCCCGGGCCCATTCTTTGGAGGGCCGCTCTCGGTACTTATCTGATCAGCAGAGCTGACCGAGCAGCGGCATGGAGCAGACCGTAACCCGCTACGGCGGGCCGGGGGTCCTGTTGTACCAGGGCCGCGAGGAGAAAACCTCTATAAAAACAACTGGAGGAGGGGATTGGGGGTTCCCTCGAAGCAGCCTCTAGCCTGAGGCGGAGCTGCGGACGAATGTCCAACCAGGACAATAACTCGCGGTTCCGTTTCTTTGGGCTCTGGTGGAAACCGTCGGGTTTTAGTGGGTAGGCCCCGCCTTTAGTGGGTAGGCGGGGAGAGTCCCACATAACCCACTGGCCGACCCCATAGACCAGTGCGCAAAGCATTTCCCGACGAAAAGAAAATAAAGGCCCTCAGATACATGCTTCAGATTTATATGCTCTGTCACGTCATAATATGTCAATGTCACCCCTCCCATGCCGCTCCCATACCTCAGGCACTGACTGAGTTAAGCTCTAGACCTAAACTCTGATTTTTAATTCGACGGAATTTTGACATTTCAGAAGTGTTGTCAACATTGAAACATTCCCACTAAGAATGGAGAACATTTTCATAAATTAAAAAATAATCCTTTCTTGAATTTAAGGTTTCACTTGAAAAACTAATGCTTAAAAATGTACCGATCATTTCAAAATGGTTATTTGAATTTTTATTATCATATTTTTGAAGTTACAAAAAAAAATGGGAAATTATTTTTCTATTACTGGACTCCCTTGCCAATAATCCATGGGTTACAAACCTGTTTTATGAAAATCCTTTTGTTAATAAAATCTTAGGTTCATAAAATAACCAATTTAACAAGATGCCAATTTTATAATCCAAGTTGATTATGACGACGATAATGATGATTGATGATCAATACATATTTTCGTTTATGTTAATATGTTGTCTTACTGTGTTAAAAATACGTTTTTTTCTATTTAAACTCTAATATGTACATAATAATTAGTGTACATTGAATTGATACAACAAACAATAGTTAATTCTTGTAAGTTTTACTTGATGAAATTTCATTTCATATTATTTATTAATAATTCAAAGCAAAAAAGGCTTATTACATCTGAATTGTCAAAAAATGACAGCTGTCAGAATTCCGTCGAATTAAAAATCGGACTATAGTTAGCAAGTTATTCAGAATGAAAATACAGATTTAAAAATAAAATAAATGGTAATTCCTGTAAAATAAATAAGAGGCTGGAGGAGGAGCCTGGATGCGGGCAGCGCAGGACCGTTCATTGTGGAAAACCTTGGGGGAGGCAGAACGAACGAAATAAGAGGCTAACAAAGGTGACTCTCCCACACAAAGGTGAACTCCACTTTGAGAACCTCATTTTTCGAAGTCGGTTAAATGATAAATAGATTAGATTATTGACACAAAATGCTCTAGTTCATTTCGTATAACCAATCCATTTTCAGTTACTTTTCGCTTGCGCAGAATTTCACATACGCACTTTAATGCATAAATTATTTGAAATGTTACATCAACAAAGTATTGAATTACACTTCCGTATACGCGACCTTTGCTAATTCAATAACTATAAGGCTGGGTTGCACCATCATACTTTAACTTTGACAAACGTCAAAAATCTGTCAAACTCTATACAAAAAACACCGGTTATCGTCATAGTTACGGTCAAAGTTAGGTGGTGAAACTCAGGCTTAGTCGGCTAAAATTAGGCTAAACATTACAATATTAGTGTCAGTCAATACTAGTGTTAGTGCGTGGAGCGGAGAGAAGTGGAAATAATGAAATATTTTTGGTTATTCAACACACCGGTCCACCTTGTGGGTGGACGTCACACGCTGCGTTTCCAGTACGTGGCCTCCACTCCAGAACCTTGCTGCCCCATCGGCCTTCATTTCTGCGTACGATGTGCCCTGCCCATTGCCACTTCAGCTTGCTAATCCGTCGGGCTATGTCTGATAAAGGTAGCAGGAAGGCGCTGGATGCAGGCCGCTACCAACCGGGCGATATGTAAGTCATTGGGGGAGGCCTATGTTCAGCAGTGGACGTCCTGTGGCTGAAATGATGATAATGATGATTCAACACACTTCTTTTGCTCCGTTCCGCTGTGGTGGAAACTGAGCCTGAGGCTATGTTGCACCACCATACTTTAACCGTAACTATAACCACCGGAGTTTTTGTGTGGTGTTTGACAAGTTGAAGAAAGAGTGCAACCCAGCTAAGTTTGTGTTTTAACCGGATCCACTGCTGGACAAAGGCCTCCCCCAATGATTTCCACATCGACCGGTTGGTAGCGGCCTGCATCCAGCGCCTTCCTGCTACGTTTATGAGGTCGTCGGTCCACCGAACGGACGCTACACGCTGCGTTTTCTGGCCCGTGGTCTCCACTCCTGAATTAAATAAAGTTTTCTTGTTACAGTAACAACAATGGAAGAATCATCGCTCCACAAAATGGCGTGCGAAATCAAAATGGACGCTGCAAGCCACATGCTACCCAAATGTCAGACCGCCATCTTGAAAAGTGACAGTTTACTTTATTTGAACATGACGTTAAGTGCTGTGCGGTCTGTGATGATTTTTTTGCACGAACATAGTTCGGTGATTTTCGCATCTGTGATATTAGTGATAGTTTTGTATGTGTTGTATAAGTGTTATTGGAACCCAGTGTTTTATAGTAAGGTAAGCAATCACATCAAGCATAGGCGCAGACCACTGACTTTTAGTTGGCCGATAGTTGGGTCGGGCATGTCAGTTTAACTTTCCCCGGGACAAACTTGACCTTCACTGGTTGGGTTATTCGGTCAAGCTGTAGATCCTGGTTACACAGGAGTTGCAGTGGTGGGGACGAGAGATGGGAATAGTTCCGTTTGGTGAGCAAAATGTGTTAAATAAGTCCAGCAGCGCGAGGTTCGGACTCGCGTTCTTTGGATCTTGGATTTGGCCAGTCCGACATCGACACCGTAGGTCTATTGACGCTTAAATTCGTTCGTTTCAGCCGAATGACGTCCACTGTTGGACAAAGGTCTCCTCCAAGGTTTTCTACAATGAACGGTCCTGCGCCGCCCGCATCCAGGCTCTTCCCGCGACCTTCACCAGATCGTCGGTCCACCTAGTAGGAGGCCTGCCCACACTACGTCTTCCAGCCCGTGGTCGCCACTCGAGAACTTTTCTGCCCCAACGGCCATCGTCTCTACGAGCTATGTGCCCCGCCCACTGTCTTTACATGTCTCATTCTTTTTTTGTCCTACCAGCGCCTTTTTTTATTATTTACAGGAGTTAACAGACATAGGCTTCGAGCACATAAGACCCGGGCCGGACAGACCCGCGAGAGTGGCGCGGGCGCAGCTCGCTCGTAAGCTGGGATACAAGATACCCCCGCCGTATCCTAATGGGTGGTTCGCGGTGGCTGAGAGTAGCGAGTTGAGGGTTGGGGGTGTTTTGGCAGTGGATGTCTTGGGTGAGTATTTTAATTAAATAATAACCCTCCTTCTGGCGCAGTCGGGTAAAAAAAACACGTAGAGCTGTGGTATAAGATACCCCCGCTGTATCCTAACGGGTGGTTTGCGGTGGCTGAGAGTACTGAGTTGAGAGTTGGGGGTGTTCTGGCAGTGGATGTTTTGGGTGAGTTTATTTAATCATCATCATCATCATTTCAGCCATAGGACGTTCACTGCTGCACAGTATAGGCCTCCCCCAATGATTTCCACAATGGCTGGTTGGTGGCGGCCTGATCCAGCGCCTTCCTGCTATCTTTATGAGGTCGTTGGTCCACCTTGTTGGTGGACGTCCTATGTTGCGCTTTTCAGTACGTGGTCTCTACTCCAGAACCTTGCTGCCCCATCGGCTGTCAGTTCTGCATACTATGTCCCTGCCCATTGCCACTTCAGCTTGCTAATCCGTTAGGCTACGTCATATATTTAATTAAATAATAACCCTCCTTCTGGCGCAGTCGGGTAAAACAACAGGTAGGGCCTTAGTATTAATTGCCTTTCCAAAAGAGGGGAAGAGGAAGACCTCAAACCATCTGGATGACGAATGTCCAAAAGGACATGAAAGTATTGGGACTCCACGAACAAGACGTTCAAGATAGAATCAAATGGCGGTGCTTGATTGGAAAAGCAGAAGAAGAAGAGGGCCTTAATATACCTATTGCAAAATAAACGCGCATTGAACACTTGTTTAAATTGACATCGAGTATGGAAATTTAAGTTTAAGCCAGTGTTCAACCCGCGTTTAGCTTTTTTTATAAAGCTCATTAATTCAATATCGACATAAAACACACCCCCGTCATTCTTAAAAGGTAAAGGTCATAGCAGACTTTCAACATGAAAAGGGATTCACTGTATCGCCTTTCGCGAGCTGTCATCGCCTTCCACGCACTGTCAACCGCGAGGGGAGGCGTTTACGTTACGGTGCGAGAAACTCTAAAAACTTATTTTAAACTAATATAACCTTATTTTCAGGTCAGAACCTCTGCCTCTTCCGGGGTGAAGACGGCGTCGCTCGCTGTGTAGACGCCTACTGCCCCCACTTGGGGGCAAACCTAGCTATAGGGGGGGCTGTCACCGGCAACTGCATCCAATGCCCCTTTCACAAGTGGACTTTTGGCCCTGATGGCGTTTGCAAGAGCGTGCCGGGAGTTGAAAAAGGTAATATTTAGATTTGAGACTACCCTTTTTGACGGCCGATAGTTTGGTAATTGCTTGTAGTTGAGCCCCCGCAATAACACCGGCGGCAGAGGATGAACGCCTAAAAGATGGACAGATGACATCCGGCAACAAGCTGGAATAAACTGGATGCAAGTGGCCAGAGACAGAAGTCGGTGGACGGTTGAAGGAGGCCTTTGTTCCGCAGCAAAACTGACGTGACCGTCATAGTCCACAGAATTGCTTGTTCTTTGTGATACTGAATAAATACTTATACTTTTTATCTCCAGCTCCTCGCGGAGTCGCCGTCAAGTCCTGGCAGACCTGCGAAGCTGACGGAGCCGTGTGGATCTGGCACGACGCCGATGGCAGAGAGCCACAGTGGAGCATGGGCTACAGTCCTGGAGACTGGGCGTATAGAGGCCGGAACGAGTTCGTGGTCAGCGCGCATATACAGGTTAGTTACAAAATCTTGGGTTGAAAGGTCTCTTCTGAAGTCTCCTGTAGAATAAAATAAGACAACGTAGATTTCAGACTTTTATTCGGCCGATAGTTAAGCTTCTAATTTGCAAGAAACCCACCGATACGAAATCGGTGTACTAATATATTCCCATACGGGACTATTCCCACCTCTCGTTCCCACCACTGCAACTCCTGTGTAGCCAGGATCTACAGCTTGACCGCCATAAAAACTCAACCAATGAAGGTAGGTAATGTACTCCCATAGTGATTAAAGCTCATAGCAGACTTATAAACTCCCCCCCATTAAGTGGGGGCGTGTTGGGTCCCGCCGTGTAGGGCGGGACGTCCGCGGAAGGCGCCTTGGTCGTTTCTAGTACCCAAGGCGCGACCACTATGCGGCAGAGGGAACACTCCAGGTTTTTAGTGGGTTCGAGCCCCACTTAACCTGCCGTCCCCCGGCGGTAGGTATGGATAGGCCATTTTCCTGGGTAAAAAAAAAGACATAAACTCGGAAAGGGATCAACACCGTATCGCCTTTCGCGAGCTGTCATCCCCTTTCGCGCGCTGTCAACCGCGAGGTAGGTACCTATATTGTGGTAACGAAGGACAACTACGGAACCCTACACTGGGCGTGGCACGACACACACTTGTTATAAAGGACAATGTTCGTTCTCCATACATTGTTCGCCTAAAGAACCAACAATTTTGACATATTACTACCCGAAAGCGAAATAATACGATTCTGTGTGTAAGAACAATGATTCCTGATGGACACTTGCCATAAAATTAATGATTAAGAATATTAAATCACAGCGATTTTATAATATGTCGTTTATGACAACATGGCGTCTAATG